>NC_090865.1:2500-5000 GCF_024217435.2 Syngnathus scovelli
TAACCCTAACCCTAACCCTAACCCTAACCCTAACCCTAACCCTAACCCTAACCCTAACCCTAACCCTAACCCTAACCCTAACCCTAACCCTAACCCTAACCCTAACCCTAACCCTAACCCTAACCCTAACCCTAACCCTAACCCTAACCCTAACCCTAACCCTAACCCTAACCCTAACCCTAACCCTAACCCTAACCCTAACCCTAACCCTAACCCTAACCCTAACCCTAACCCTAACCCTAACCCTAACCCTAACCCTAACCCTAACCCTAACCCTAACCCTAACCCTAACCCTAACCCTAACCCTAACCCTAACCCTAACCCTAACCCTAACCCTAACCCTAACCCTAACCCTAACCCTAACCCTAACCCTAACCCTAACCCTAACCCTAACCCTAACCCTAACCCTAACCCTAACCCTAACCCTAACCCTAACCCTAACCCTAACCCTAACCCTAACCCTAACCCTAACCCTAACCCTAACCCTAACCCTAACCCTAACCCTAACCCTAACCCTAACCCTAACCCTAACCCTAACCCTAACCCTAACCCTAACCCTAACCCTAACCCTAACCCTAACCCTAACCCTAACCCTAACCCTAACCCTAACCCTAACCCTAACCCTAACCCTAACCCTAACCCTAACCCTAACCCTAACCCTAACCCTAACCCTAACCCTAACCCTAACCCTAACCCTAACCCTAACCCTAACCCTAACCCTAACCCTAACCCTAACCCTAACCCTAACCCTAACCCTAACCCTAACCCTAACCCTAACCCTAACCCTAACCCTAACCCTAACCCTAACCCTAACCCTAACCCTAACCCTAACCCTAACCCTAACCCTAACCCTAACCCTAACCCTAACCCTAACCCTAACCCTAACCCTAACCCTAACCCTAACCCTAACCCTAACCCTAACCCTAACCCTAACCCTAACCCTAACCCTAACCCTAACCCTAACCCTAACCCTAACCCTAACCCTAACCCTAACCCTAACCCTAACCCTAACCCTAACCCTAACCCTAACCCTAACCCTAACCCTAACCCTAACCCTAACCCTAACCCTAACCCTAACCCTAACCCTAACCCTAACCCTAACCCTAACCCTAACCCTAACCCTAACCCTAACCCTAACCCTAACCCTAACCCTAACCCTAACCCTAACCCTAACCCTAACCCTAACCCTAACCCTAACCCTAACCCTAACCCTAACCCTAACCCTAACCCTAACCCTAACCCTAACCCTAACCCTAACCCTAACCCTAACCCTAACCCTAACCCTAACCCTAACCCTAACCCTAACCCTAACCCTAACCCTAACCCTAACCCTAACCCTAACCCTAACCCTAACCCTAACCCTAACCCTAACCCTAACCCTAACCCTAACCCTAACCCTAACCCTAACCCTAACCCTAACCCTAACCCTAACCCTAACCCTAACCCTAACCCTAACCCTAACCCTAACCCTAACCCTAACCCTAACCCTAACCCTAACCCTAACCCTAACCCTAACCCTAACCCTAACCCTAACCCTAACCCTAACCCTAACCCTAACCCTAACCCTAACCCTAACCCTAACCCTAACCCTAACCCTAACCCTAACCCTAACCCTAACCCTAACCCTAACCCTAACCCTAACCCTAACCCTAACCCTAACCCTAACCCTAACCCTAACCCTAACCCTAACCCTAACCCTAACCCTAACCCTAACCCTAACCCTAACCCTAACCCTAACCCTAACCCTAACCCTAACCCTAACCCTAACCCTAACCCTAACCCTAACCCTAACCCTAACCCTAACCCTAACCCTAACCCTAACCCTAACCCTAACCCTAACCCTAACCCTAACCCTAACCCTAACCCTAACCCTAACCCTAACCCTAACCCTAACCCTAACCCTAACCCTAACCCTAACCCTAACCCTAACCCTAACCCTAACCCTAACCCTAACCCTAACCCTAACCCTAACCCTAACCCTAACCCTAACCCTAACCCTAACCCTAACCCTAACCCTAACCCTAACCCTAACCCTAACCCTAACCCTAACCCTAACCCTAACCCTAACCCTAACCCTAACCCTAACCCTAACCCTAACCCTAACCCTAACCCTAACCCTAACCCTAACCCTAACCCTAACCCTAACCCTAACCCTAACCCTAACCCTAACCCTAACCCTAACCCTAACCCTAACCCTAACCCTAACCCTAACCCTAACCCTAACCCTAACCCTAACCCTAACCCTAACCCTAACCCTAACCCTAACCCTAACCCTAACCCTAACCCTAACCCTAACCCTAACCCTAACCCTAACCCTAACCCTAACCCTAACCCTAACCCTAACCCTAACCCTAACCCTAACCCTAACCCTAACCCTAACCCTAACCCTAACCCTAACCCTAACCCTAACCCTAACCCTAACCCTAACCCTAACCCTAACCCTAACCCTAACCCTAACCCTAACCCTAACCCTAACCCTAACCCTAACCCTAACCCTAAC
>NC_090865.1:12500-127500 GCF_024217435.2 Syngnathus scovelli
CCTTAGCACCAAACCACATTAGACCTTAGCACCAAACCACATTAGACCTTAGCACCTAACCACATTAGACCTTAGCACCTAACCACATTAGACCTTAGCACCAAACCACATTAGACCTTAGCACCAAACCACATTAGACCTTAGCACCAAACCACGTTAGACCTTAGCACCAAACCACGTTAGACCTTAGCACCAAACCACATTAGACCTTAGCACCAAACCACATTAGACCTTAGCACCAAACCACATTAAACCTTAGCACCAAACCACATTAGACCTTAGCACCAAACCACATTAGACCTTAGCACCAAACCACATTAGACCTTAGCACCTAACCACATTAGCCACTAGCACCTAGCTTCTAGCACCTAACCTCTAGCCTCTAGCACCTAGCTTCTAGCACCTAACCTCTAGCCTCTAGCACCTAGACCTTAGCACCTAGACCTTAGCACCTAGACCTTAGCACCTAGACCTTAGCACCTAGACCATAGCACCTAGACCTTAGCCTCTAGCACCTAGCCTCTAGCACCTAGCCTCTAGCACCTAGCCTCTAGCACCTAGCCTCTAGCACCTAGCCTAACGAACCAAAAATATGACATCACAAAAAACAGAGTATGACATCACAAATGCAAAACATCATCCCAAAAAAGACATCACATCACCCCACATGCTCTTTTAAAATAACTTGGCCAATGCGTTTGTCTATTTGATTTGCTGCAAATCCAAATTATACCTAAGGATGGTGACAAATCTTAATATTATACTTAATAGGACATATTAAAGACTCTTTTGAATAAGTTCATTAACTTAATTGTTAGTTAAATCATTTTAATTATGATTTTGTATAAATACCAGGTATAAACAGAAAATATACTACACAAAATGGGCAGTTTACTTGTTTGAAAAAGAGTGGGAAGTAAGACTTATTTCATTTATTTAAACGGAAAAAGTAAAACTTATTTATTTAATGGGAAAAATGGATATGGTGGAATTCCAAATTTCAAAAATGAATGAATGAAGTCATTTCAATTATGATTTTGGATAAATATTAAGTATGAACATAAACACGACTGCAAAAAATGGCCAGTTTACTTGTTTAAAAAGGACTAGGAAGAAAAGACTTATTTCATTTATTTAAATGGGAAGAAGAATTATTTAGTTTAATATATTTTTGTTCCCAGGCAAAATTGGATTTGCTGCAATTGCAAATTTCGACAAATTACGGTTCCAAATATTGACTTGAGACCTGATGGGACGTATTAATAGCTAATTTGATAGAAGTTGGTCATATGAGCAAGTGGAGTAACATGAGATCTATTCTCAATTACACAGCACACACAACTTTGGATCTTCTGAATGAATGAGTGAGTGGGTGAGTGAATGAATCTTATTTGTTCATTTAAATTATGACTGCATAAGTACTAGGTATAAACACACAAAATGGCCAGTTTACTTGTTTGAAATGGTGTGGGAAGAAGTAATCTATCCAATTTAAGACAAATGTAGTTACCTCTAACATTGTGTTACTTTATCTATTGTTGTCTGTGACTTCCAATGAATAAAAAGGAAGGAAGGACTCACCGGAGACGTCTTCGCCAACATCCAACCGTTGGACTTTTATCCTTCTTACAGTGGAAAACGTACAGCCGACCAACACCGTAGAACCTAAAGGAATGAAAGAAAACTTTAACATTTGGCCTCAAGCAACATTTGCAGATACAACACAATGTGACGTGCGGGCTTGGGGCTCGTTCGGGTTAAAGGTTGAGGGAGGGGCCCTCGTTTTAAACTACTTTTTTCAAAAGGAGTGGGAACAAGCAAGACTTAGTTAATTTATTTAATGGGAACATGTAAGACTATTTTTCTTCCCTGGCAAAATTGGATTTGCTGCTATTGCAAATTTCAAAAAAGTACGGTGCCAAATCTTGACTTGAGATCTGATAGGACGTATTAAACGCTTAGTTACATTGATAGGAGTTGGTAATAAGAGCGAGTGGACTAGCCGTGGTTGAATGGATGAATGAATGTTGAAAGTAATTTAAATTATGACTTTGTTTAAATACTAGGTATTAACAGAACATCTACTGCGCAAAATGGGCAGAGTTTAGTTGTTTGAGAAGGGGTGGCTTATTTAAGACTACGACTTATTTAATCTGTTTGTTCCCAGGCAAAACTGGATGTGATGCAATTCCAAAATTCACCACATGATGGTGCCAAATTTTGACTTGAGCCCTGATAGGACATATTAAACACTGGATTACTACTTTGGATCTTTTCTTATATTACTTTGCAACAACATACTCGGTAAGAGATTAGGCAGTATAATCACATATGTTAACTTAAGAGTGCCCACACTCAATTTACTTATGGTTATGTGTAACATTAATTACTGTTAGGCATCATTTGAGCAGTCTGATAATGTACCAAATCTTTGAATTGAAGAATTTGTGATTTAACAAATAGCTTATTATGTTCAGGGTAATCAGATTTGTATATAATTGTAATGGCCGTCTTTTGAAAACTATTCTGAATTACAACTTTGGATCTTTTCTCATATTACTTTGCAACAATATACACGGTGACAGATTAGGCAGTATAATCGCATATGTTAACTTGAGAGTGCCCACACTCAATTTACTTATGGTTATGTGTTAAATCAACTACTGTTAAACATGAAATAGGAGGTGTTTAACATAAATGGAGGAAGAAATGGGTACTCACCATTGTGGCGACTGGTCAATGATGCGAGCCTCCAACTGATTTGTATATTCATTCTTCTGACGGTGGAAAACGTACAGCCGACCAACACCGAGGAACCTAAAGGAATGAAAGAAAACTTTAACATTTGGCCTCAACCAACATTCGCAGATACAACACAATGTGACGTGCGGGGTTAGGGCTTGTTAGGGTTAAAGGTTGAGGGAGTGGCCCTCGTTTTAAACTACTTTTTTCAAAGGAGTGGGAATAAGCAAGACTTATTTAATTTATTAATGGCTTACTTATTTTGTTTCATCTATTTTTGTTCCCAGACAAAATAGGATTTGCTGCAATTGCAAATTTCAACAAAGCACGGTGCCAAATCTTGACTTGAGACCTGATAGGACGTATTAAACTCATTTAATGGGAAGAAGTAAAACGTATTTAGTTTATTTAATCTATTTTGTTCCCTGGCAAAATCGGGAAGGATTGGCAAGAAGTAAGACTTATTTAATCTGTTTGTTCCCAGGCAAAATTGGATGTGCTGCAATTCCAAATTTCACCTCATGATGGTGCCAAATCTTGACTTGAGCCCTGAGAGAACATTAAACACTGGATTACTACTTTGGATCTTTTCTTATATTACTTTGCAACAACATACTCGGTAAGAGATTAGGCAGTATAATCACATATGTTAACTAGAGAGTGCCCACACTCAATTTACTTATGGTTATGTGTTACATGAATTACTGTTAGGCATCATTTGAGCAGTCTGACCAAATCTTTAAGAAATTACTTGTTATGTTCAGGGTAATCAGATTTGTATATAATTCTAATGGTCGTCTTTTGAAAACTATTCTGAATTACAACTTTGGATTATTTCTTATATTACTTTGCAACAATATACTCAGTGACAGATTAGGCAGTATAATCACACATGTTAAATTGAGAGTGCCCACACACAATTTACCTATTGTTTATGTGTTAAATCAATTACTGTTAGACATGAAATAGGAGGTGTTTAACATAAATGGAGGAAGAAAGGGCTACTCACCATTGTAGCGCCTGGTCAATGATGCGAGCCTCCAACTGATGTGTATATTCATTCTTCTTACAGTGGAAAACATACAGCCAACAAACACCATGTAACCTAAAGGAATGAAATTAAACATTAACATTTACCCTCAAGACATTCAAAGATACAAGGCAACGCGACTACGTTTCAGCTAGGGTTAGTTACACATAGCTATTACACAGTGAACGCTAGCTACATCGACAACTTTAGTCAAACTACACAAAAGTAAATCTCTTTAACCACAATGAGTTGTATTTACCGTGTACGCTCTAGACGGCCCAGTTTCAAGCAGAAAATAAAGATATTTCTGTTGATAATCGTCGTGTTACTATCCGCTGTCTCGCTTACGGCCATTTCGCCCCCACGGATTTGAATCTTGGCGGGATTTTGCCTACTAACGTCATTTCCACGGCACATGACTTCGACGTAATACCCGCTTATCTAAAACGGCAAAGTTAAAAGTAGAGTTAAATAAAGTTTTATGTTTTAATCAACGCAATCATTTACAACCGTTGACCAGGGAGAATCGTCGAAATTCGGCGTCTGTGGCTGGCAGCAGACGCCGAGTTCGACGTCCCACTACACTCACTCGCTTTTCAGGGCAACAAAAGTAGTTCTTTTTAAAAACAATGAGTTGTATTTACCGTGTACACTCTAGACGGTCGAGTTGCAAGCAGAAAATAGAAATATTTCTCTTGTTCGTCGTCGTGTTACTATCCGCTGTGTCTCGTTCACCGCCATTGCCGGATTCCTACTTCCTGTTGAAAGCCACGCCCATTGATTTGAATTTTGGCGGAACTTCCGCCCATTGGCGTCATTTCCGCGTCACATGACTGCGACGTGGCAGACGTCATATAGCATCCGCCGTTTTGTTTAGTAGACTTACAGTTATGCGTTGACATAATGATGCACACTCAAAATACATTTAAATAAATTAAATAAGTCTTCTGCCCACTCCCTTTTTAATAAGTTAACTCTGCCCACGGATTTGAACTTCGGCGGAAGTTCCACCCATTTATGTCACGTGACTGCGATGTGAACAGACGTCATATAGCAACTTCTATTGCATTGACTAAACTTACAATATAATGCGTTGATGTAATAGCGCACTAATTAACTGGCATGTCTCTCACACATGATGATGCGGGTTCTTTTCTGTAGTATAATAATGGTTTTGAAGCGATGATGATTGAACTTTATTCATCCCACAGCGGGGAAAGCCCTTTCAAGTTGCCTTTCAAGATGGCATGTCTTCTTGGTGTTGGATTTTATCAAATAAATGTCCCCCATAAATGTGACGTATATTTTTTCAAGTACAAAACCTACCTCGATAGCGATCCGCTAAAAGCTGCTGCCTCCGCATCTCAACTCCAGACAAGCACAAGACATTGGATGGATGGATTTTTATCAATTTGTTTTTTTCTTTCTGCATTTCAACCATCACATAGAACACTTAAATTGGAAAGCATCAATACACAGACCAACTTTATACACAATGGTAACTATTATTTATTGTTTGAATAAGTCATTTGTTACCAATTCTACTTTATAGATAGTTCATTATGTTACTGAAGTAAACACAGAAGAATGAAGTGGTCATTTAAGGTCTTCATTAATGGCATCATGCTCCTGCTCAGGAAGTATCAACTTCTCACATCGACTTAGCTTGAAGGTTAAATGTTGAGCAATTTCATTGGGATCAGTGTAGAGCGAGGTAGGAACATTCTGAAAGACAGAAAATGAAAATCTGTTATAAACTTACCATTGTTTTACACTGTTTGGTGCATAGGCATGAGCAACAGTCAGGACCCAAAGGTGGAGTAGGCAGACTTTAACTGTTGTTGGCATCCACAGCATTGGGTGAATGCCGCCCACATCAACATACTGTAGGTCACAGGTCCTACTCGCACATACGTATAACATTTATAATAAATTTAACGCACAATAAAGCGCGCTGGATTATAAGGCGCACCCTCATTGAATTTTTTTTATTTTAGAAATGATTTCATATATAGGGCGCACCGGATTAAAAGGTGCATAAAATAGAAGCTATACTGCAACAAACTGAGGTTGACTAGGGTTGCGGTATGCATCCACTCGCCAATAACCAATGAGCCCTCTGCAAACAATCGCGTTTCTCAAACTATCTCCTGTAAAAGTGATCGGAACTGACTAAAGTTCGATCTGACACATTGGTACTGCTTACTTATGTTTCCCTTCCATTCTTGAAACATTAACGGAGCAGCCTATTTTGAAAGGATATAGCTCCATGCGTATCGCGGCTGTCATAGCATTAGCCTCCCGCAAACTCCCATGAGCCTCAGCTCGCAGACTCCCATGAGCCTCAGCAAAGTGTCATGGCGGCCCCCTGTAAACAATTAGGTTTCTCAAACTCTCTCCCATAAAAGTGATCGGAACTGACTAAAGACTGATTTAACACATTGGTGCTGCTTATTTATGATTCCGTTGGATATTGATCCATAAACGTACTCGGAAACATTAACGCAACAGCCTATTTTGAAATGAAATAGCCTTGCGGGTACAACAGCTATTCAGTGACGGCCCCTGACCACGGTTGCCGTAACGCTGGGAAGCGGTGCGACCTTGTAATTTACTACTCGTACTAAAATGTACTGAAACATTTTGGCAGAGCGCTGTGTACAACCAGTATGGATCAACAAATTCATCAATTGGTCCACATATAAGGCGCTCTGCATTATAAGGCGCACTGTGTTTTTTTTTTTTAGTAAACTTTACGTTTTTAAGTGCGCCTAATAGTGCGGTACTTCAAGAGACTGGGGGGGAGAGATGTGGCCCACAGGCCGCACGTTATCTGCTCAAGTCTGATGTGGAACGTGTTACATTACCACACAAAGCTTACCTTTAATTCTGATGTTACTTTCTGTTAGGGTTTTTCAGATTATCCTTATCGTATGATTATGTTGGAATGCAACCGGTAATAAATAACCTACCTTGTCCCATCCTCCACAAGGTCGTAAAACATCCCCTGATATGTTTTGACTAGAGCACAAGGGCTTCCTATTCAACCTACTCTTACCCCCACTCTGTTTCTCTTAATAAATATGCCCTTGCAGGAGGGAGCGTTTTTAGACTTCATTCCTTCAACGAGTGAACTCTCCACCTGCAGGTGTCTAAAAGAACTTGCTTGTCTACCGTGTGGTTCTTGCAAAATAAGTTGGAGTGGGCAAATCTCTAACACTTTCCCTTCATTTTATAAGAACAACATCACTGTACAAAGCTTACCTTTAATTCTGCTATGTTACTTTCCCTTGTGCAGAACTCTCGTAACATGTACTTCTGTCCAGCCTGGAAGCAAAAGAAACCTTCAATTGTCGATAAACCTTTCAATCGTAATAATGGTATAAAAGAAAAGAATAGACAAGAAAATCAACAGAATAAGTCAGCTGCGATAGGCTTGCAATAGCCACTGAAAAAGAAGCGAGTATACGCCGTATACTTGGTCAGCCGTATTCCTTGTAAATTTACCTCATGGTACAGCCGCGTGTCATTTAGTCTTATCAGCACACCGTCCACTCGCAGGAAAAAACGCAGCAATGTGAAGAAACTGGTGGGCATCACCCTCTGCGTACGCACAATGGTGGTGGCAATTTCAGAAAATAAAATGTCAAACACATCATTAATGCACCCAAAAGCCTGGCAGATATCGTGGTAGAAGAGCAAGTATCAAGACAGCACTAACAATTTTAACACTTATCGTTGAGACCCCGTGATCGTGCAGCTCATCCTCAAACAGTAGGACCTCATCAAAGAACACAATCTGTTCACGGGCCCTCAGCTTCTCCAAGTTGATTCTTTCTGTAGTCTCGGTCACCTTGAAATCAGTGTGAGAATTGCACACAAGTAGTTTGAACACGACATATAGACATCCTGTCAAAAAGTGATGGAGTGACTGACCGCAGCCCAACAACTCCACTTAAGCCGGTTGAACTCAAAGGCAAGCATGATGTTTTCGTTCCCATTTTGCCTCTTCCTGACCAAGGTTTCATGGGTTAACAATGTACCTTGTGTAAGGGTTACTTACCTGTGTGCACTTCCGTGTTCACAATTAGTCTTCTGCTTTGATCTTTGTAGGTTTTGTGTTATTTGGAGACATCACTTATTGAGAGGAGGTGCTTTGTTGTGTTCCGGAGACCCACCTCTAACTGCCTTTCTTCTCCTATTAGGGTGCCTCGGTAATCTGTGGTGAATGTCCAGTCATATGGTCTCACCACCTCTTGAGCGTGTTCAGAAGCAAGTCTGGAAGAAAACCAAAGCTATTTTACTCAGTTGTTTCTTGGTTGCCTGTCGTGTTCAACAAGTTTTGCTTTAGGTTTCAACGGCAAGAAACACACTTTCAGAAGTAGTCAAACGCGCATGCTTGTTTCCTTCTCTCCCCCTCTCTCGACTGTCTACAAATATAGACAGACTGTAGCGATATTTTTTCATGACAGTACATAGTGTAGGTAGTGTGTTACTACCTCTGTCATTTTCTAGAGTGAACCAACCCATCTCAGGGCCAATATAGACAAACAACCATTCGGACATATACACTCACACCTATTTGGCAATTTGAAGTACAAGGTTGTCATTATCTTGCCTGCTCTCCTGCCATTGTCGAGCACAAGCCACTTGTACAGCGTCGTCAGAGTTGTTGATTCTCTTCAGGGCGTCAATGGCATTGAATTCAATTCCAAAGCCACCGCTGTGTTGGATGCGCAGGATGTTGTCACCAAATAACATTTCTGGAAGGGCAGGCAAGTTCAACTCTTGGGCTAATCTGTAAAGAAAAACAGAAACATTGCCGTGAAGCAAGCGTCTTTATGACACAGGATACGGTTAACACCCGGCCACTAAATGTGAATAACTGCCAAATAGAAATACTGTAGAAACCAAGGGGGTTAGTAAGCCAAAATCTGCATCGCATCGTGTGTCTCGCTAAACACACTCAACAGCTAAAATAAAATCCGACATTTTAAAATCTAGCTTACAGAAATGATTTCAACACCAAGAGGGTTGCAAAATGATTCTGATGTCTTATATTCAAATGTTTTATATTCTTACCTTCCGTTTCTTTTAGGTTAGTACCATCTTAGTCGTTCATGTTTTAGAATGACTTGCTGCGTTTTGGCTTGTTTTTCCAGAGCATGATAAGAATATAGTTAAATTCATTCTTTGCTCAGGATAGAAACGCCGTTGATATTGAGCAGGATTGATTTGAATGCATAGACTAAGTCAAGGGCTTTTCGTTATAAAGTCTACACTGGAGTTAAATGACACAATAAATGAGAGTTGGGTCGAAAAAAGATAACGTCTCACCTTTCAATGTCTTTGGACTTCATGATATGGTTTTGGGCAGTTGTAACTTTCCAAGGACCAAAGGTAAAGTCCTTTTTGCTGCTCTTAAAACCATGGGAAATCATGTTATATCGTAGGCCAGCATCCGCTGCAGAAAAGATGGAAAGTCCACATTAACCGGCTAGAAGCATAGTTTAAGGATTAGAGTTTATTTCTTTACACTTAGAATGATGAGAACAAAAACCAATCCATCGGAATCAGCCATCGACTCGAACGCTTTGAGGTGCTAACTGGCTAAATGCTAGTGGACGAAATCCGCTTCACCACCTTCATCAAATGCAGCATACTAGCTGGCCCACTTTTTACGAGGCGGTACTTGTACATGCGCAAAAAAAAAAAAAAAAAAAAAAAAAAAAAGGTCATGTGAGAACTTGCCGGTCACAGCAAAATAACCACTGCGTTGTAAATAATAGTCCCGTCGTATTAATAGTCCCGTCGTAATCCAAATGGTGGGTACGCCGCGATGGCGCCAATACTTAGCACATACTTAATTTAAAATGAAGTTCTGTTAACGGCTTCCTAATGCAGGCGTGTCTTCTCTTTGGTTAAAGAATGTGCTTCATCTTACTGCAGGCACTGGAGAAGGATCATGATAACGAAGATGCTGCTGCTGCGTCTCTTCCTCCTTATTCTTCTTCGTCGTCTTCTTCGCCGTCTTCTTCTTTGTCGCCGTCTTCTTCGTCGTCTTTTTTTAAAGCTTTATTTGTACACTCAATGCAATAACAAAATAACGGAACAGAAACGAATACAACAGTTTGGAGTTAAATTTCCATTTTTTTGACACCCCCTGTTCCTTGATTGGAGGTTTTAAAATCAAGAAAATGAGGCTATGATCAGTTAAATGCAATTTTGCACAACTTACCACAAGGTGTGACATTAGGTAACAAAAACAAAGTTACACAATGAGTAATCACAGCTGTAAATAAATGCACCTTCTTATCTATCAAGAACAAGATGTTTTTGGTCCTAATGCTGCTTGATGACCACCAGGTTCTTCAGCATGTCAAATGAGTTTCCGTCAGGCTCCACTGAAATAATACCCTGCGTCGTACTGTGGACTTGAAGAAAGCCATTGCTATCTAGACCCACCACCTCAGCTTCTGGTCCATTCTCACTCCAAAGATGTACCAGACTTCCGCTGAAATGAAATTTAAAAAAAAAAAAACCAGGTGACTCCCTGTTTATATCTATCCCACCCTTCTGCCGTATTGAAGCGCAAGTGTTTGCGCGCGCGCACGCACGCATGGTTTTGGAGAAGCGTCATATTGTTTTGGCCGCTGTGTGCATGCCTGATATTGCTCAATGTGGTCCAAGGAATACTCAGGGAGTTGATATGAATGAAAAATAAAGGAACATTATGCTAGTAAACGCAATTTCTCATGCCAAAGTGTCAGCGGTGCTCACCTGTGAAGCCATCTTTTGTAGTAGACTGGCAAAATTGCTTCTGCACCATGGCGCTGAAAGCCCTCTATGAAGGCCTCTAGGCAGCTGACTGTCCGGGCAATAAGCTGTGCACAGTTAAGGGCTTGCAGCTTGCAGTTGTGCTCAATGTTGTATTGCTGGATTAGGTCGTTGATGCACACTGTTGGATTACTGTTGCTCACATTGAAGCCACAACCTGGAGAGTACATACATAACCACATGACAAAAATGACAACGTTTTGGCGTATCAGGTTCAGGAGTTAAAGACAATGACATCACATTTAAACCGGTTTTGATAGAAATATGCACGCTTTATTTACATATGTGGCCTTTTCCAAATGTTTCAGGTGTAAACTTGAAAGCAAATGCACACTGCTGCTGTAAAGAGATGAACGCAGCGGGTCGAGAGTTGCCTTGTAACTTCTTTATTCAAACTCTGGCCTTATCTGTATATAGGCGGCGAAGCGGACCTGAGCGATCGATCCTATTGGAAATTTGGAATGCTTTTAATCAGTCAAGAAATGTAGAAATTAAGGATGGAGGAAAAAAAAAAACCTCAAATTTGTCCATCTTCTATACAGTGAGCTCTCATTTATTGTTGGACTTACGTTCCAGAACCACCTGCGATAAATGAACCCGAACCGCAAAATAGCAATGTATTCATTTATACAATGGTATTGGGGCATAAAGCACGTTGTTTCTTCTTGGCCGCTAGGGGCATGGGTGTACTAAAGATGTATCTGAAGTGTACCTGTCAAGCGATGCATCAGGGCATATATTTCAACGCCTTCTCCCGCCACTCCTTCTCGGTTCGTCTAGCTGGCCATGAATTACTTTTTCCATTCATTTTGAATTAAAACCCGCAAAATAGTGATGCCGCAATTGGCAAAGTGCATGCAACGTGGCGAGGGATTACTGCGTCCGTCCGTCCGTCCGTCTTTTTTCTTTCCTGCAGCCATGTTTATTTGTAATACATACTTGAATTTTTGTGAGCGTTGCGATGAGGTAGTACACAGCTATTTTTAAACCTGTAAAAATCTTTCAAATGGCACCACATCTTTTTACAAAAACATGATTGGAGTGGAGTGAAGACCTTGAAGATACGTACTAAACACTGGAAGGCCACAAGGAGAGGGTTACCTATTAGTAGATGAAAAGTTGAACCCATGACAGTGGAAGTCACAAGAACACCTCCGAGCTTCAGCCGACGGCCGTAGTAGATGTCGTTGGGCCACTTCACCCGCAGGTCAATGTCCTGAGGAACATTGGAAAATATAATCGAAATATCACCATTTACCATGTGTTTTGAAATGATTAACGTTTGAATGATTGTGAAAATCTCAGAGACTGTTGCTTTTACTTTAAGACCACTAGAGTACTAGTACATACTACAGTCCATACGTGTTGATACAGCTGTGTTTTTTGATACCTCATATCCAGGAAGCGTGCGCACAGCTTCGATGACAGCGAGAGCAGCCAGGTGCTGCAGAAAGGAGATCCTCTTGCCAAGCCTGGAATTCAGCTTTATCTGGACACATAGCGTGAACATGGCACAACCAAGAGGGCTGAGCCAGGTATTTCTTCCCCGTCCTGCAGCGGTGGACACATGAATATGGATGAATAGGTTTTTTCTCCCCTCCCTTAATGTCATTCAGAAATGACTCCCCTTTCATTAACCTTTGAACTCATTCACTGTTATTGATGTCCAAGAAGATCCATTTCAGCTGGACTGACAGTGAATGAATTCTAATAATGTACTAGGTTGTGTTTTTGAAAGAAAGAAAGGGGGGGGGGGGGGGGGGGGGAAACACCTTCACAGTCACAGCTTGCATATACGCCGGGCATGCAGTGTATGCAGACTTACTATGCAGGAGCACTGACTGACCTTTGCCCTGACTTTGTTGAGCAGCTATGACTATCAAGCCAACATCTTCAGGTAAATGCAGATTAAGTCTAGAGAGAGACAAATAAGAAGATGTTAAAAAGTACAACATTGAAAGAAAGAAAGACAGAAAGAAAGCAAATAGTTTGTGATGATCATTAACTGTATATTGTTGAGCAGGTCTTAAAGGTCAAAATGAGGTGAAAGGAACCTCAAATGAGCAAAAATCGCACTGTATCATTACATACAACTTGAAAAGATGTGAAAAGAGATACAGCTCAACCTCCATTTTATGCGCTTCGGTTCTACGACATTTTCCAAGTGCCTTCCTGGGTTTTTTTTTTTTTCTTCATAGTCTATCAAAATAATCAGTCCATTTTCCTCGTACCTTATGAAAATAACCATACATGGTACAATGAATGCATCCACTGTGTTTGCTATAGCCAAGTGCTCAATAAATAGGACTATTTCTTATTGATATGACCTATCATGTCTTGTTGATGTGAGGTTGAGAAGTAGACAGAAGCAGATGAATTTCATACAGCCAGCCTCAGTATAGCAGCCACTCTACATGTCGTAAATCATAAACACAAAACATGTGTTACCCTTCAACCAGATCCATGGTGGATGAAACAACCTCCGCATACAGCAAAGTGTGCCCCAGCAGAACTGTTGTCAGGTTGTCACCATAGGTATCCAAACAGAAGTTGGCCCAGCTCTGTGACTCGGGCCCATCGGTGACGAGGGGAAGAGAGCAGTCGTGCGCAAAAGCGGCATCTTGTAGCGCACGACTGGATACTATCCTCAGGGAGGCCTTTGACGTCACCACCAGACCGTCTTGGTTTAAGTGCGTGGATAAACACTGAACAAATTTAGCTTTGGCCTCCTGTGTGAAAGACAGAGGATAAAAGAAGAAAGCATTTGTACTGACACTTTCAACAAAGGCTAGATGGAAAAACGGTTTGCACCCACACTAGTAAGTATCCAGGCGCTATCACCGCACAATGTTAAATGGAAGAGGAAAATGGCTTGCATTGTCAAAACAAACACATGACTGTGGTCCAGAATGTGCAAACACAAACTTCTGTGAGTGTGTTTCTAAAAGTCTTGAGAGCCTTACCTGAGAGGTGGCCAGAAGGTAAACTGGACTCGGTGCTGGGGGGTTTTGTGCTTGTTGGCAGTCGAGGCCAAGAGAAGTCAGGATTTCTGTCACGAGTTGATAATGCAGCGCAGTGTTTACCTTGAACCCATCCAAAACTTCAGTTGCCGGCTTTTGGAAGTCGCCAATGTTTTCCAGGTGGATCTGCCAACGGGAAATACATACCAAGGGTTCCAAAAATTCACAGACTGAGGTCAAAACATCTGAAATTATATCACTTCAAATTTGACATTGTGGAGATTGTCTCCCCTAACCCTAAATAATATGATGATTTGCAAAAGATCTCACCTGGCACAAGACAGCTTCCCCTCCATACACTCGGCGAGTTAGCCTGATGATAACCATATCGTTGCGATGCGTGCCATCTTTGATCTCGCCCCAGAGCTCCAATGTCCCTGGTCGCAGAACATCTCTGACAAAGACCTTCCCGCTGGCCAACACGCTCAGCTCGAGTTGTGTGCTGTCCTTTGGCGTGAAGCTCAGTCGGCGCACTTGCCTCGGTTGTTGCTCTCTATTCTCCAGAGAGATGCCTGCAGGGCACAGGGAGGAAGCGAGCCCCAGGACGCTCCCACCGTTGCTCAGGTAGTTCAGAAATCTTGTGTGAAGCTGGGGGGTGAGCACTTCTTCCTCTGCGAGCACCAAGAGCCTGGAATTCTCCATCCAAGGTTCACTCAGGACTTGATGTGGCTGAAGAGAATATATAGTGTACTTTTCCATGTCGAGACACTCGGTTAAAAGCCGACGAACTGCTCGGAAGCGCTCTTTGCTACCATTTGTGTAGACCAAAACATTCGGCGGCAGTTTGTGGTCGTATTCAAATTGGTGGCTTTTGCAAAAAGAACTTTTGGCATCTTTTTCACTGTCGGGAAAAGTGCCATCCTCACTATCCAGGCACAGCAAGTCATCTGGAGGCGTATTGGAAATGCTCTTTGAGGATGTGTATTTGACAGAGAGGATTGTGCTATTCTCCAGCTCAAGGCATTCGGGGCAGCTCGAGAGGTGGAGCGATTTCCTGTGGTTCTCCATGTGAAGATGACTTTGCTCAGAGACAGTACCTTGATCCTGACTGAAGCAACTTAGTCCTGACTCTCTTTGATTTTCTTTGTTCTTCTTTGCACAAGAGTAAGTAAGAAGTGGCTCACTTTGACAGAACTGGGGGTTTTGGAGGTAGGGTAACAAGCGGCAAGACAAAGGCTGACCATTGACACCCTGGTTGTTGTCGTCAAAGGGAACTGACTTTACATCCACTGGACATTGGATCAATTCACCAAGAATGGATTCGTGGAGGCTGATCACTGAGTAGATCAAGAAAACATATACAGTCATTCATAAAAATACATAAAACACACACACGTTCATGTAAGATAACAATGGTTAACCAACAACAGAGATACATACGGGCAATCTTTGATGGCACAAGTCCATTATCCAGTTGTAGGCGATCCTCGAAAAAAGCTGCAGCCAGTCGACCGAAATTGTCAACACTGGCCTGAGCCACTGTGCCGAGTGGCCGGCCGGGGCGGCAAGCCAAAGGTCGGCAAAAGTCAGACCACTTGGGCAACTGCAAAAGTTGAAGATCCTGTCACGAAAGCAGATGAATGAGGTGTTCAATCAACTTTTTCCAATTGGCAGGTCAGTGCATGGTGCCTTGACTGAACAAATACACACTGATGAAAAGCGTAGCACTTTTAGACATGTCATTTCTGGACGAAAATAAACCGCTGCGGCTTATCTATGGCTTTTTCATGATGTTTACTTACTTTTGAAACTTGGCGCAGTCATCTTAACAAGACAACGCGGGGGTACTGTATAAGCTCCTACTTTCCGAGTCAGTAATACATGCAATTTCGGTGATCATTCCGACAAGAAGCTGGACATTCAAACGGCGAATACGCCAATGATGACGCACGACGCACGGTGCGATGCTCTCAAGTAGTTGCGAGGAGGAGGAGGAGGAGGAGATGAAAACGTATACCGTTTGTTCATAATAATACCTTGAATTCAGCAACAACAAGTGACTCGTCTCCCAGCTGCAAAAGGACAGGCGAGCGCTGGCTTGAAGGAACCGAATTGGCTGGCAGGACAGATACAGAGGACGACGAAGAACAACGGCGGCGCCAAGTGCGGAAGAAGCGCAGGCTGCTCGTCAGCCTTGAGACGCTGTTGCCAATCAGCTCTGAACAACATTTGTGGAAACGCACCCACAAATACACGTAACACAAGGTTATCAACATCCTAAAACTGTCGCGGAAGGTGTCATTGCTGATTATTTATTGTTTGATTTATCTGAGCCACGAAGAAGTTGGTCTGAAGCAACAACTTGCGGGGCGCATGCGCGGCAGGTCGGCCATGATTGATGACGGACTACGGCAACAATACTAGGACTTAATAAGTGCGTTAGGGTTAGCCAGCATAAAAATGTAGTAGGTATTAAAATGAAAAGAGAAATGCAGTGCTGTGCTTCACCGGAGTCCTGTGGAAAAATATCGTCAACCATTAACAGCATCTGGAACATCACTTCAAACCGCTTGGGAAAAAAAATACAAACATTTTGAAGTAGCGAAATGATGATCTTTATTGTGATGATCAAAAATTGCAAAATACCAATGTTGGGAATGGAAGGTAGCTCCAAATCCAAGTAATACCTTGGTTAAAGTAACATCTACAGTAAACCCTGCCTCTTGAGATCTTCATATGTTTTTTTATTGACTACATTTCCGCTAGAGTCCTCATACTCCTCCTGAAAAACACAAATGTCAGCCATTAAGACATTTCTGCAATCTTGGTCAAGTATTGGAACGGCAAGATCATTCCTTTGTTTTTCTTATATGCTAAAAGACATCAGACCAAACGATCAAATGTGACCCACTGACATCCATCTATCTAAAATGTTTGCCATTCTTACCTCGGTGTCAGGTTGCCAGCGCTCTAAGGCCTTTTGGGACTTCAGTTTTGCCCACACTGGTGTTGATGAGGGGAGGGAAAGAAAGAAAGAAAGAAAGAAAGCAAGAAAGAAAGAAAGAAAGAAAGAAAGAAAGAAAGAAAGAAAGAAAGAAAAAGTTGTTAGAACAAACCTACTGACTAACCCTTACCCTACAATCCCAAAAAATTGCAGCTGGGTTCAAGATCAATACTAAAAGACTGTGTTGGGCCGCCTTCAATTCACTGGTGCTGCACGGAGCAGGACAATACTAACTTTGCCCAAAAATATCATGAACTCAACATGTTTGAAGTCAATTCTAAATATGTCATATTCAAAAGTCACTTGGATTGATCACTGATATCTTTAGACACTTTTTATTTCTAAATTGGAAAGAAAATTCATTTGTGAAATAAAATAATGCCTAAAAGCCTAGAAACCAACTTAAGGAGAATGCAGCTTAACTATTGCTCGTGGTGAGTGCGGTTGAGCAAAACCATGGAGCCAATTTCCAGGAGATGGCTGCGAGTACGACATGGAAGTAAGTCCGCATCAAAAGTAACCGTCGGCTCGGGCAATTGTTGCATTGTAAAGCCTGGGCTTACTTTTCAACAAAGATGTTACTTACAAGAAACCGCATCCTCAATCTGGGTGACATTGGCAAAGTGGGCAGTGTTGGGGATTCCGAGACAACGCATGCCATGGGCATGCCTCCATTCCTATCCAAAACACAAATACATATCAAACGTATTCTTGCCTCGGGGTGCCATTACCACGGTGAAACCAAATAAATGATTCATCGTCTCATCGTAGCTCCTATTACGCAAAAAAAAAAAAAAAGCTAGATTCCCATTAACGTCAGGTGTCAAGGATAGCAGTTTGTTCAACCATTATTCCGTAAAAATGGTTTAAAAAAATAAATAATAATAATTCCCCCCCAAAAAAATGATGCCACAAACATTTGAGTGAGGGTTATGAAAGTTGACAGACATCATTTGCTTTCATAGGCCAGATCAAATGATGAAGTGGGCTGGATCTGGCCCCTGGCCACCTTAACTTGAATTCTACATCTTAGGTCAAACGGTGTTGACTCGGCACCAGGATGGTTGAGGAGCAGCGACAGGTAACATGGGTCATGATGTTGCCAGCCAGACAGAGGTCAACATTCCCTTGAAGTACAACAAAAAGCCAAAGTAGGAATCTTTGCTTGAGCACAAATTACCGCAAAGTGTCTCTGAAAAGCTTTGGGTCCTCGGTAGGTGTAGTTTCCACAGATTTCACAGTTGTAGTTGATATTCAGTCCGTGGAGTTTATAGAGCCAGTATGGAATTGGCTGGAAAAAAAGTCAAAACAAAGGCAATGCTTGTGTGCTGACCATGATTAGGAGCTGGATCAATTCAGCTGCTCTGCATGTCATTCCAAACTATTTTTGAAAAATTCAAATGACAATTTCAAATTTGACAAATACAAAAATCGAACGTGCATCTTTTTAATGAACAATTGGGTAGTGATGGGAAAACGAATCCTCAAATTTGAGTCACGGCCCAGATGTTTTGGGTTTTTTTTCCTCCCAACTCCTCTCGATGGCACATTGGTCTGAAAGCGCACACTGACTTGCCATTTCTTAAACCATCAGAGGAGTAACCTAAAACAACAAAACTTAAACTGGTAGGTTTTCTTTTCCCATCACTACATAGAAAGATGGATGCTAATTAGACTGCATGAGCATTTTTATAGACGCCACTGCAAATTACTTTTCCAAAGCGTAAATACATCAACTATTCAAGCATCTGGCAGAAACAGGCCAATTATAAACCACTAAAGTTTCTTTTCTAACTGGCGTCAAAAACGATTGGCAATTTCTTTGGTCAAACCCATTTTGACATTCCCATTGTACAGTATAGGCGAGTAAGCTTTTCTACCTTGCCATCCCAACCCAGGGGCAGATTTTTAGGGTTGTAGATGATCTCGTTGTCTTCGTCTTCGCTTTCACTTTCGCTGATCTGCTCCTCTTCTTCTTCCTCACGTTCTTCTCCAGTTCTCGCTTGCTTCCTCTGCACATTCTCGTGAGTAAGCTGCCTCTGCTCCTACAAATTCAAATGAACATGACACACTTGTCGATGACTTATTCTCTTCAAAACATTTGCTAACGTTCTCATACTTACACCAAGGATCTCGACGTATTCGTAGAGTTGAGCCTCCAAAAAGGCAATTTCCTTGTTGCGTTCGGTGTCCCTGCAGGTAGGGTGAATGGAAATCAATGAGAGTAGTTAGAGCCACTTGCGGTGTGTACAATCTACACACACAAGTGCTGTGACAAATCGCTATTGGCGCCTCCCTCATGTATGGTTTCCAAACACATACTTCTTAGGACCTTTCACTTTGGGATTTTTGGCAAAAAGCGACGGATCCAGCAGGTCCAAAGATTTGCCTTTGGTGCTAAAGAGTCGCTGAGCTCTCTCTTCAAGAGTCCTGTCCAAAACACATGGGACCGGACACAGAATAAAGACACATTCAGCTGTTGCTCAACCATTTGAAATTGGGGTATAGTTGGCACCAATGTGTCGTTCGTTACGTGTTGAAGGCATTCTCACCCTCCACATTTCAGTCCCAAGGCCAGAAGAGCAGACTTTAATCTGTCCAGACCCAAGGAAGCCAACTCCTGTGTGACAGGAATAACATATATGTGGCAGTGAAATGACACATGCAATGCATCTGTCGTTTACCTCCCAAGACGAAAAAGCCGAGAGATCCAGGTGAGCGCCGGCGTGCGTCAAAGCACTACTTGTCTCTTTCTGTGATCAAAAAAGCTCATTCAAACAACGAGTCACACTCAGACAAGCAAGCTTCAAGCAAACCTACAGGCCACCCTGGAAATGTGCCCGTCTCCCACTTTTTCTCAAAGTCTGACAGCACTTTGTCGTAGAGGTCATTTTGGTCGAGTAGAGGTTTGACCCGATCTGTGTAGTCCTGCAGGTACTCCAGCAGCATCTCCAAATACCTGCAAGAAATTCAAAAGCGTGGTCCACGTGTTGCATGCACACTGATATCCGCCTTCGAGTCCTGACATTTCCTTTTGTATCATTACTTTTTGTATTCTGCATTCTTTCTGTCTTTGGAGATGTCAAAGAGCTGGTCAAACGATGACAGGTAAGTGATGTACTCGACTTTCTGTCGAAAGAAATCATACACACGTACCGGCGTGAGTTTGCTTCATCGAGTCAGATGAATTTTGCAAAATAAAAGAACCTCGGCTGCTTTCAGGTTGATGTACTTCAGGTAGCAATCGTGCAGGTCAAGGTAGCGGCCGTATCCTTCTTCATCCGTGAATTCCACTAGGTCTGCAACAATGGATTTGCACGCACGTTAAGATCTACAAACGCATGCGTTGGAAAAAAAGACTGGACACCCGTGAGCTAACTCCCGTTCGACTTTTATAAAGGTTAGGATGCAGTGCGGTGGAAAATATTGACACTTACTCTGAGCCTCATCACTCGGGTTGTCTCTGGCTTTCATCAGCTCTTCGAATTCTGCAGACATTGGAATGGAAATCTACAAGCATAGCAATCAAATCAATCAATCAATCATTGGGGGGTGAAAGCATTCCATTACATCAATCATCTACAATTATGGATCGCTTACTTCATTCGGGTGCTTCCTGTGAAACTCCTTTATCTGTTTAAGTCTGTCGTAGAACTCTGCAAATTCATTGGGCCCCGAGATGGCAGCGAGCTCATCCCTCCTCATTCTGTCAACATAGAGGGCGGGCATGAATGCTGAACACTTCAAGAAAAATGCATTGACATTTTACCATAAAATGACAACAACAAAAAAGAAGTCATCATTTATAAATCTGGGAAAACAAATGTACCCATCTTTGTCTTCATACGAGTCTCTGAGATTGGCACTCACTTCCATATAGCGCTACAAAAAAGAAAGGAGAGTCAGCGTACATGAAAGATGAAAAAATATGGCAGCCTTGGCAACATTGGGGTGCTGGCACATTGGAATCGAAGTTGTTGTTGTTTTGACGAAAATAAAGTGCATCAGATTAAAAGCTATTTTGACAAATGAAATGGCAAATCCATCTTGGAAAGGAAGTACGTTGTGGCTGATGTATGGCTTCATTCATGACTAGGGATGGGACAAGACACAAATCACGGAAGGCAAGTCGTCTCATGAGCTCGAGTCCACGAGACCGCGACGGGATTTGAGCTAATTGCTCAAGATCAATTTGACGGTTTTCAACAAATGATCGAAAAGTAGTCAAGTTCAATCATTGCGTGCGCTAGCTCTCCCGCGGCCAGGGTGTAGATACAGAATTTGTCGGGGATGAGTATATTGCAACAAGACCGATCATGGCAAAATGGCCATTCAAAATCAAATGAATAAGTTCAAAAACAACAACTTACGTCCAACATGGCTCTTGTCCTATGATCCGAATTGATCTGTTCCCGCAACTGTTGACACAGCAGCGTTCAAATAAACAATCATACTATTTATTTTAACAATGTCCCGAGTGCATACTGTAGCTATAGAATCATGCTAACTGTAGCACAATGTGGGAACACCTCACCGTCGATTTCTTGTGCAACACTTCTTTTGTTTTAGCATCCATTAGCCTCTCCTTTTCTTCATGATAGCGACGTTGCTGCTCCAAAATTGTCTCCATGTTTCATACAATAGCGTAATACGCACTTAGCACAGGCAAATGGTTAAAGATTTCGCACAAGGCAAGGTACTTCCATAAAACGCGGTATGGAACACTTCGGGCCGACCGTTCTTGTTCCTGATGGAGTTTAAAGGAGGTTCACAAAACATCCATCCGGTGCAATATCGCCATCTACTGGACTGGCGTTTTGTACAAAGAGCCCGGCCATTTAGAGGCGGAATCAGAACGTTACGTTAAAAGAATACACTACAGTTTGAATTAGGAATAACGACCTAATATTGCCGATGTGACTTATGCGCGCCGTATTTGCGTCGGCACTTTCCAGGTACCACTTGTGCATTTTGCTCGTGTGAATGCGTTTTGACCAAGTGCGTAATGCAAATTACGCGGGCGTTCGCCATCCAAGATGGCCCTAACCTTTTGCGCACGCGCACCTCAGATCGCGCAGTCGTCACAGATCGCGTCTTGACACCGTCTTCAAATTGCATGCTGGGTAATTGTGCGTCCTCTTTCCGGCTGGCCCACCATCGCGTTAGCTAGGTATTGTGCTATTCCCCTAATCATCATCTATGTCCATCGCATGTTGTACGTGTGCATCCTTTTACTAGGTGTTAGGCGTTGTGTGCACGTTAGAATTGTGAACAGGTGCTGCTGATTATTTGATGACGAAGACTTTGTTTTCTTGTCTTAAAAGTCACATTTGTTGATGCTAATGGCTTAGGCATATGAGTAAGCGGCGCTACAGTCATTCAAACATTCCTCCTTGTACGTTGCTCTGAGAATGTCAAAAACAGTTTGATTTGGTCATGTTACTTTTAATTGCTGCCCACGTACAGCATGGCGCGGCGCGTTGGTTGGTCAGTCACAAGAGTGAGTGTCCGTCGAGGGTTAGGGTTAGTTCATAGGCAGGAAGGTAGAATGACTGTCATTACGAAAGCAAGACGCATGAGGCGATCAAGTCTTGATTTCAGTCCTTTTCTTGTTGTTGGCAGATAAAACAACATGGGGGCATATCGCTATATGCAGGAGTTGTGGCGCAAGAAGCAGTCAGATGTGATGCGCTTCTTGCTTCGTGTGCGCTGCTGGCAGTATCGGCAATTGTCAAACCTTCATCGTGCTCCCAGACCTACCAGACCTGATAAAGCCCGGAGGCTGGGCTACAAGGCCAAACAAGGTAAATATTTGGGACCTTGCCATCAAGTATAAACTGTCGTTTGGGAAGGGAATCGATTTGTGGTGGCGAGCCTGCTACTATTTCCGTTCGATTTGCTCACTCTGCGCTCTCAAAATGATTGATCGTTATTTGAATCTGAACACTGATTCGGTTAAAGAAAGTGTGTCCGTGGCAATTTGAACTGGCTTATGATTTCTACAATGAAACGCTTTGCATTTTGTTTGAACAAACAGGTTACGTCATCTACCGTATCCGTGTGCGCCGTGGTGGTCGTAAACGCCCCGTGCCCAAAGGTGCCACTTATGGAAAGCCAGTGCACCACGGTGTTAACCAGATCAAGTTTGCCCGCAGTTTGCAGTCCACTGCCGAGGTACGTATACATATGTAGAGCTACGTATATACACGTATACATTTTGCATTGAACTATGACGAGCGCTGAGGCGGGCGGTCGGTCGGTCCTGCTGTATTTGTAGAGTCTAATAAAGTGTTGACTTTTTGTTGTTGCAGGGCCGCGCCGGCCGTCATTGCGGCGCTCTGAGAGTGCTGAACTCTTACTGGGTGGGTGAGGACTCCACCTACAAGTTCTTTGAGGTGATTTTGATAGACCCCTTCCATAAGACGATCAGGCGCAACCCAGAAACCCAATGGATCACAAAGGCTGTGCACAAGCATAGAGAGATGCGCGGCCTAACCTCTGCAGGAAAGAAGAGCCGTGGGCTGGGCAAGGGTCATAAATTCCACCAGACCATTGGAGGTTCCCGCCGGGCAGCCTGGAAGAGGCGCAACACCTTGCAGCTGCACCGTTACCGTTAGAGAGCTCGTGTTTCGGAATCTCTAAAACAAATAAAGAACCTTCATTTGCCAGCGTGCTCCCTTGTGCTCCTTCCACAGATGTGAGGGCAGCCATCTCTTTTTTTCACTGGGTTTGGGTTAGAAGCAAAATTGTAGCACATCTAACTTGACTTCTGCTTGGTCTGCTCTGATCAACTTTTTTCCACATTTTGATTGGCATTTTTTGAAACCAAGTACAAAATACATTGCAGCCACTTGTGATAAGATTAGGCAGTAGGACATATCTTTTCACAATTTAGATACATTTTAGACGTACATCTCAAATTTGATCTGGGCAACCTTGAAAGGGGACACTAAAGTGGGCTGAACATTGGCGCTCATAAAAGGCCTGCGTCGGCATTAAAAATTCGGATGTGATTTGAGGGCTTTTGGGGGCATGAGATTTATGACAAACCGGGCCACTTACTTTGGAGCTTGCTTCCCGTTTTTCCATCTCAGCTCGTCTACGTCACCGGGGGCAGGCAAGTCGTGCGTATCGTTTTCATTCTCACGCGGCACGGCCAGCCCTGGGAACCGACCACACAATGATCCCTCCCAGTCACCAATGCACAGATTTCCAGCTTCCATCAGTGGAGCTGATCATCACTACTCTCCCCTGCCTGCACTGATTGGTTGGCTGAGTGGACGACTCGGGCCACCATTCACGGAGAAGCAGGAAGGGCCCTGCTGTTGATGGACCAGCAAAATAGGGAGGGTATTGTGCATTTCTGAGAAACATTATTCAAACAAAAACAAGGAGGCCATTCATGACGGTTGTTTGTTTTAATGCTAGAAAAATAGTTGAATTTTAAATCAATCCATTATACCAATAAACACACTTCCTACACGACAATGGTACCAATAAACACACTCCGTATACGACAATGGCAAAAAGAGTAGTCGTTTTTGCGTTAAGTGGTATGGTTGCTTCTGCTGAAAGTAACTAAGAATGTAGCTTGTAATGTAACTTGGTTACTTTTAAAAAGAACTTACCAGTGAAGTAACTACGCTACCTGTTCAAGTTCACTGGCAACACTGTTAATGAACAGATGTTTTAAAACAATCCTACTGTATCATCAACAAGACAAAGAGGACCTATGCTAAGAGCAGGGCTGGTGAAAGGTGAAATCCCCTGCAGCAACACAAAGTAAACAATACAAAGTAAAAAATAAAAAAGAAGAACGCTAAGACACCCAATCACCAAACTACTCACTACAGTTACAAAATGAAGTGATACTCAGTAGTGCATAATGTGAAAGTCCCATCTATTATACGCCATTCAAGTGCTCACACATACAATGTTTGCAATCGGAATCCTCCAATCAGTCCTCAAATACCTCCAGGAACAGAGGAGGGAATAACTCAGTGGGACACTCCACCTTCATGAGAAGGAATCGGCTGGCGTGGCAGGCGCCAATCGTTCGCAGGTCTGTCACCTTCATCAGCAGCTTTGGCCACAAATGAGCGACTTTATGTTTGCGATAGTTGATGTAATGTTCCAAAGCCAGCAGGAATTCCTCTTGGCAGCGTTCAATCCGCTTCACGCTCCTCAAGCCTGGACGATCTGAGGAGAGGAAGCAGGCTTTCAGCGCTTTGACTGTACGATACAGGCAACAATGGAAAAGATACGTATGAACGTCGCATTTATTTTGGTCTGGAAACAATTATGGTCCAACTTTATAACGACAACCTGCTTTGCGCTTAAACGAAAGTGCACCGCAAGCAAACTCGAAATGCAAAAGGACTCATTTTTGGGGCTGACGTTTTCCGACATAAGGCTTACCAGATGAAAGCAGGATAACCGCTTGTAAAAGAGCCACCTCGGAGTCATCCAAGTTAAAGGAGGACAGCGAGACACCAAGGTCGAAAATGGCATCCGACACCACACCCAAGCCTCCGTTCTTAAGTTGTCCTCGTGTGACTGCCATCTCTCCGTTAATTGTCAGCGTCTCGCTCTCTGGATCGTAGCGAACGGCGGCGCGCAACGACATGACTTCCATACAGCAGCCTTTCAGCAGGATGATCTGATCTTCACACGGCAGCTGTCACAAGAAAAAAAGCATTTGTTTTGAAAAAAGTCCACAGGACCTCAAACTCATACTTTCTTTTTGCTTGAATTAAAACCAATTACATTTGGTTAGACAATTCAGCAGAGGCACACAAATGTCTAGTGGAGTTTCTAAAAAAAAAAATAGAATCTCAGAGGAGTGGAGATGGGGTGGTGCTGTGTGCTGCTTCCTCCTATTTTTGAAGAATAAGGGTGATGTGCAGAACTGCCGTAACTCCAGAGGCATCAAATTGATCCGCCACAGCGTGAGCTTATGGTGAAGCGTAGTAGAAGCTAGGCTTGGGAAAAAAGACCCAATAAATAAATCAACATCTGCGAGCAGCAACGTGGCTGGATTCAGGCCGGTTGGGAAATGGAAAATTGGTTGGTAAGCACGTGCAAAATTCCTCATATACGTAGTGGTTACCACTGTCGTCGTCCTCAGTCTATCTGGGCACGCCCAGACAATAAAGCACTGGCATCACTGACACTTACGTACTTCAAATGTGATGGATTGGGTGGCTGCACGTACCTCACCAAACATAGGGAGCTTTTTGGCAAAGTCCACCACTCGTGTTATGGCAGGGCTGATAATTTTTGTCAATTGCCTGAATGCCTCTAAATCCACTGCAGGGCTATTTACGCTGGATGAATGACCAATGTTTGTAGGCTGAAATGAAAAGACAACAAGGACATGTCGTACTCTCAAACAGTCAGTCATAGAAATAGAAGACTGCAGTGATTTCATCAATCAGAGGTGGGCAAAGTCAAATCAAAATGGTACAATGGATAATCCCAGTCTATATGGTCAGGTGAGAGAGAGGCTGGATCTTTGGCATGTCATACCAGTTATGTATGTAGCTGCTCTCACCAGCAACCAATGTTCAACTGCAGTTTTCCGGTTCGCTTCAAAACCGTGACACCCCGATACGCACGCAGACCAACGTAAAACAGACACGCGTGACGGATGAAATGAAATAAAAAGAAAAAAAAGACGGCACACGTGTGTGTCATTGCAGTCTCGGTTTGCTCATTTTTCTTCATTTGGCTGCATGGCAGGTGAGCGGCACCTGACGCCGTACGGGTAAGTCCGTTTTTGACGGCCTTTGGCTGAATGGGAAGATCTGCTGAAATACAGACTGAACACGATGCCCACCACTGGCTTTAATAAAGGTCTTACATTGCAGAATAAACCTCAACATAATTCCATTGTGGTTCAAGTTTGCCCATTTGAGTGGCCAATCACAGTCTTTCATGATAGTACCCCCCCCCCCCCCCCCCCAGCGCTAGTGTAAAGAACGCGTCATTCTACCTACCATTGAGCAATTCTTATGACTAACGATAAATTTTGTACTCTTGGTCAAATCGGTAGCAGTTGCTGTAACAGGGAAGCATGAGAACTACAGCACAGCACGTTCTTTCTCGATGCCAACCGTAGGGAGAGGAATGTTCACAATTCATTTGAAACTCGCATACTTGACGACGGAATCGTTGCTGCTTTCGGCCACCTGCGTTGGGAGTGTACTGTCGTGAGTTTTACCTGATTTACTCAGTTTCAGCAACCACGGCTGTTGCGGGAACATAAAACAACAAAGGACGACAAACGTTTTGGGTGGAAAGTGGTGCCAGAAATGGATCCATACAGAGTGTTGCGTCATACCTTGGTTTCCTTGGTCGCCAACGCATTCTGGTCAGAGGTATCGAATAAATTGCGTGTGATTTCATTAAGAAGCATGCTTTCCTCCACCTGTCGGATAAGCAACATCGGGTGTGACGTTGAAATGAAGGACAGACAGACAAACAAAGAAACAAACAAACAGGTCATCCAAAAATCAGAGCGACTTAACATCAACTGCCGATTGAAGTTGAAGACAGGCGAAATAAAGAAGTTTACTTTAATGGGCCAACGCTCGCTGTGGCGTGGTGAGGTGAGGTGAGGTGAGGTGAGATGACAAAGCGCTGCGCAGTGCAAATGACACATGATGCCTGGCACAGGAGGATGATAGCTATCTCTTACCAAGAGTTTGCGCTTCTGCTTCCAGTAATTTCCTTGTGCATTTGTGGCCATATGGGCCTCAGTAATCATGCGAATGAGGTCCCACTCCTTCTGCGTGGGCTCACGTTGATCCAACAGGGTTTTTTGGAGTTCCTCCTTGCGGCGACGCTCCCGGTTCATCTCGATCAACTTGCGCTTGGCCAGCCGCTTGCTCTCATCCAACACCACTTGAAGAACAAGGACAACCAACACCTCAGTGCATTCAAATGTTGGTAAGATGATGTCATTTGTCACCTTACGGTCAGTCGCCATTCCTACGGCAATGCATTTGTTGAAGCGACACTCCTGGCACTGGTTCCTGGTCACCTTGTCTATGGCACATTTTTCCTGGTACTTGCAAGTATAGCTTTGCTTCAGGTCTTTCTGAATTGTCCGCCTGAAAAAGCCCTAGACAGCACAAGGTACGTACGGAGGTAGGTACGTAGGGACTGAGTGAGTCTTCCATTTGCTCGTCCAATCAATCCGTTGTTTACCTTACAGCCTTCACAGGTAATGCAGCGATAATGGTAGCCCGTGGCTTTGTCCCCGCACACGACGCATAGCTCGTCGTGGTCCAAGTAACTTGGGATGTACCCTGGGGAGGGGGCCGGGGAGAAGAAGGAAAGCAGTGTTAGCCTTGACTGGACATAGTCCTGCCAAAATGTCCTCGCCTCATCCACCTGGGGGCTAATTTGACTCCTTGGGTTTCGAGCAAATTCCCTCAAATGCGTCTTTTATCTTTAGTTTGACAGTAAACGTAAACTGGGAGTTGCAAGCTACTCGAACTTTGAGCCTCTTTCCAGACACCTGCAAATTGTCAAGTGAATTGGCTTTGGTTCTTGGCCACCGTGAAGTGCTGACCTTTGCAGGAAAATGGGGGATTTTTCACGAGCGTTTTAAATTCAGTTGCTGCTTTGAATGAGAGCAACTTTTTCAATTCAATGCTCCCTTTGCAATTATTATCTCGCACCAACCTTCTGCTGTCTCCGCATCCAATCAATAATAATCCAATCAATAAGGAATCCTACTGCATGACTGACGCCAGGACTTGGATTTATGCTGAGACTTAAATCCCAGACATCATTGATCAAAGAGTCAGCCCTAATTAATAAATACATGAAAAAGGTTTCAGAAGACATCAATAATGAAGCCAGCCGTTGCAGGTTATCCTACCTTTCTTGATGGGGGAGCCTTGCATCCATTGCACATGCGAGAGGTCCGATTTCATCTCGGAAGAATGCTCGGGGTGATGATAAAAATGATTGAGCGGGATCTCCGTGCTGCAAAAGTCACTCTTCAAAGCGGACGGGACACAAGCGTGCAAATAATGATCGCGCTGGCTCGACGGCCAAACGTGCTCCAGGCACGGCGGATGATGGTGAAGAGGTTGGGCTTCGCAGTGTCCGTAGCCCGGACCGTCGCCGGCGTACACGCAGTGTTCTCCGCCGCCCTGAATTGTGTAGTCGCCAACCATAGAGTGATACATCTCGGAAATTTCTGCGATGCAGTGGTTCATCCTAGAAAGAGCAAAACACGGACGGCTCAAGTATGTCAGCAATGAATTTGAGGGAAAAACAACAAAAACAATGACATTAATAAGAACATTCAAAAGCACGTAACATTAATCATGGAGGAGGATAGGATCAGGTTGGAAATCTGCATCAAGCCTCAAAAACCAACCCAAAAAACCCGGTGTGGGATAGGATCAGGATCGAAATCTGCAGCAAGCCTCAAAAAGCAAGCCCAAAAAAATTCCAACCTACCAGAGCAAAGGTGTGAAGGTTTGTATCCTCAGACGTTCAGCAACGTCACAGGCCACAGCAAGTAACTGCTCATACGCTTGCCACTGCCGCCACCACCACACGGCTGAATTGAGACGTAGAGCATTATGACGACGTACAGCCCTAATCTCACACTCCACAAATCCTTGATGTGCCACAGACCATGTCACAGATTAAGACCTTTGGCGGTGCTCCCTCCGATGCTAAATAGCCACTTGGAAATATTAGAATGCAATATGAAACAAAGCAGAAAACTAAGCCGACCTCATTATCGAAGACAGGAGACGTGACATTTACGCCGATAACTTCCCTTTCGATGGCATCGGTGTTGGGCTGATTGATAGCGCCTTTGTCGCAATTTGGTTAAATGAGTTTGGTTTTCCAGATAGCGCTACTACGCGCGCGCGCGCGTGTGTGCGCTCGCGCGTGCGTGTTAATTTGACAACCGATTGAGCACATTTAGAAAATGGATCGCTCTCTTTGTCGATGCTGTTAATGGCTGAACAAACGGGCTGTGATTTTGGGGGGTACAAGAATTCATCCGATATATATATATATCTTTGGCTCCAAACATTGAGCATTTACACTCGTGCTGTAGTGATCCACTCACCTCACTTTGGCGATGTGAGGGTGAATGCTTGTTGAGTTCTATGTGTGCCTTGGTAATCAATCCAGTGTGTCGCTCACCTTTCACCCCAACTTGGTCGAAATGCACTCCGGCACTCTGTGACCCTGAGCAAGATAAGTGGTGGATGTGTGGGAGAGAGGGATGGCAATAAGAAAGTCCCTCAAGGTAAAATGAAACCAATTTGAAACCATTAACAAATCATAAACAAGTATATCATGGTTATAAATCCTTCCCTTTTGTCTGAATTACTCGTCAGCGCAAGCCGTTTTTGGTGCGGTCTCTTGACAAGCAAACGAGACACTTCACACCCCGCATGGTGTGCGCCTCTTTTTGCGCTTCTTAATTGATTCAAACACGTTAACAGCAGACGTGTCCGTCCGTCCGTCCATCCATCCATCCATCCATCCATAACACGTAACAAAACAAATGCCCTCAATATTTATGAAGCCGTCTTAAAATCAAGCGCTGCAGTCAAGCTACGCAGTAAGCTAATGCTAGCGTTAGCGAGAAGCTGACGAATGCATTTCACACATGATTGTGTTCCCTAAGAATAAACCCGCACCTTCGATGCAATTCATCGGATACAACCACTCAAAATACATCCACAAGCAGTGAAAACAGAGCGCACAGCTCCAAAATCCGCAGAAAGAGATGCTAATGCTATGCAGACGAGGGCATCATAGACACACAATAATATGAAAGTGAAATACAGTTGATTATTTTTGTGTCATCTCAAGCTTACGGCTTTACAGTGTCCGTCCGTCGTTTCCATTGAAGCTGAACTCGTTTCATTAAACGACGTCTTTCGGCGAATCTTTTCGGAAACACTCGTGCTTGAAGTGCCTGCTTGGCACAAACGAACAGGACTTGAAAATTTTAATTGACCAGGCTCTCCTTCGACCTTCTGATGCTGAGGGACGGTGTCATGAGTTGTGTGCATTAATGCGTCCACCAACGTAACATTTCTCCACTTCGGCATCATCCTGGAGTTGTGTCAATTTGGAGTAATGGAGATGGCGGATTTGCCAAAATGTTTGGAAACACCTGTTTGCGAGCGCCGCCCCAAAGACTGTGACGTCATAGGTAAAAGATAATCGTAGGTCATAATAAATGGATACAAGTGATACAACGGCGTCAAAAATGTCCCCCAAATAGATTATAAAAACTTCTCACTCCCTAAACTATTCTACCACCCTGGAGACTCCAAAGTGCATTTTCCGAGATAAATCTCGTGCGATTCCATCCATTTTTTTTTTTTTTTTTTTTAAGGTTCGGTTGTTTCACCAAGATCTATGACAATTTGGAGGTCTATGTAACAGCCTGAGACCTATGAGAAAGTCACATGGCAAACCTACTGGGAAGTCTGCCGTTTTGAATAGTTTTTCAAATCCAGCATCGTCCTCACTACAATAGCCGCTGTAACCTGAGCCACGTGACCATATCTTGTCAAAATGTCACACAAGAGTCTCGGGCTGAAGACATCCACAAACTTATTTTTCATCATAGTGCTAATACTATAACTTGTATAATTTCTGGTTTTGTAAAATTAAAGAGGGTTTCCTCAGTTCTTTAGTCATGTGACATTAGTATTAGTATTATCAAACAAGGCAACTCTTGCATTGAGATTTTGTATTTCTCCTTTTAAATATCTAGTTTTGTATTTGGGAGCCCATCATTTACCATCGAGTGGTTATGACAGTATCCAACATCTGAATTTGGCTCATCCGGGTTTGTTTACGACTCGTTTGTGAAAATATTCTTGTTGAAAGGGTGAAACGTTTAATTGCGCATTTTTCATTTTCAAAGAAATCGGTGCCAGTAATAACTGGAAGACAAATGTAACAATGAAAAAACAAAATCTGTTTTTTGTTGTTGCGCCAGGATAATGATGGATCATTAACAATGCTTTCTTTCATTGGCAAAAGCTTTTCAAATTTATTTTAGCGTCTCAAAAAAATTCTGTCTAATATGTGTGAGTGGTTGGCAAGTAGCTGTAATTAACTAGCAACAGCTGGTATGAGGCAGGCCATTTGAGGCAAATCTGAGTGCAAAGAAGGCTTGATACCAGTTTAACTTTTCAATGAGGTGATGTCCTTGACGTGCACTAATCTTGTTTGGAGTTTAAATAGCTGCCGTGTATGCTCAAGTGTTTATCAGACAGAGGAGCACCTATCAATAATTGAAACAATCTGTTGTCTGGGTGGATAGTATTAATGGGAAAACTATACACGCACACTAGCGCACACGCACACACGAAACAAAAAAAGTATGTTTAAAATGTTCACGGAACAAATCCACAAGTATTTTTTGTTGTTGTTTGTTTTTTTAACATTAAGTCTAGGCACAGTAAAACTACGGCAATGTCTCTCGTTAAGCACTCCATGTCTTTTTAAAAACAAAATTGAGAGGATTTTTGCAGACCAGTAGTGATGTTACTGACTATGACATAGGTTTTGATGTATGTAGGCAAAATATTCTCAAGCAACCTATCTTTTTTTTATCTTTGCTTGTTGTTTTGAAGCTACGATGCTGGTTTCAAATCAAAATATGCACAGTAAACTTTTACTTGCTTATTAAACTGTTCAGTTGCAATAATACCTTTCATTTCTGGCATACCGCAAAGGTTTTCAGTAAAGACGAAAGTGTATTTCAATTAAACCAGGGCACTTACAAGTAAATAATATTTATAATACTCACCCAGGTGATTGTTACGCCTTCTGTGGGGTGAATCTCTATCTAATTGAACGTTGTTAGAAAAGCTGAAGATGATCATTTCCCTGCCTAAAGCAATGTTGATTATTCCTTAGAAATGTCTCCAGCTTGTGAGCTACTGAAATGGAGCGGGTATTACACCCCTTTTATTCGTTTTGCTTCAAATGAGAGAAAAAAAAAAACCTGGTGTTTGAATTTGGAGCTATATTAAATAAAATGGGAACACCTGTCACCGATTAGTGATCACAACTGACTCAAACACACAAAACGCACCAAGTTCTGTATAACAAAAATTTATTTTTTCTTTCTACTCAGCATAAACAAAACAAATCACAAAAGATTGTATACTACTACTCCAGAAAAATGCAGACATTAAAAAGTGAAGCTCGGGAAGGAACATTTTTATGGGAGTGTGACTGTGCCTTGTGTGTGTGAGTGTGTGTGTGTGTGTGTGTGTGTGATAGAATACACAGGCGTGTTGCTGATTCGCGAATGCTAAGCTCTGTGTACTCTAACACAAAGGATGTGGCAACTATATAGCACTGAGATGATTGCAAAGTGGACTTACTTTTGAAGAGGCAGTGCGGCAGGCACACGGGAGAAAGGTGAAGGCCAACCTCACAAGGACAAGAAAATCGTGGGAAAATTCTAGGTCGTTTGACTAGAAATAAATACAAAAAAATGGCTCCCTCCCTCCGGGTGTTCTCTGCTCAGGCGTGATGATGTGGCCTTGCATACACACGAGTTGCCTCGGCGCTTAAAGGTTTCAGGAGATAGAGGACAAGGTTTTGCCTGCTTTAAGTAGACAAGCATATACGCTTGAAGTTGACCGCTCCTGCCTCCCGTGTCAGGCGTTGTCTGCCCAGGCTTTTTTCTTTTTGGAAGAAGAAGAAGGAACATTTCCCCTGTTGTAATTTTACAATGAAGTGAATTCCTCAGAGCTTTGCATGAATTCCTATCTGCTTTGGAGGATGTTGAGCCAAAGCAGACAGTGGAAAATCTCTCTCACCGATGCCAGAGTGGCAGGGATGTGGCTGTGAGCATCGGAAGGAGCCCCTTCGAGTTATTACACTCGTGTGAAATTGGTTGGCTTGGCCAAAGTGCGAGGAGGAAAAGGGTCAACAATTTACACGCCCTATTCTCATCTTAACCGACACGAGAGCAACGCACGGCCGAGGCATTGACAATGGCGGTGAGCGGGACGGGACAATGGGCGACTGGCGACTCCGTGTCCTGGAAATGACATCAACTCGAAAGATTACCGGAGATTACTTCACATAAGCGTTTTTGTTGTTAAGCGCTTTGCGATGGGCGGGGTCACGTTCGGGGAAAAAAGAAATAAAGTACGTCGTTTTAGCCGTCAAATTGACTTCACACTTGGTCTCACTTCCAGGTTTACAAGATTAGTTCTCCCGTTTAAGGTCACGTGAATTCAAACTGGTCGAAACATGTTTTATTAGCCAATATGATTTGTTGGCGTTTCGATGTTAATTATGTTCATCTTTTGGTTACAGACAAAAGAATTTTCAGCTACTTCTTCACACGGCAGAAGTCATATATTTGACACACACTTAAGTGAAGCACTTGTTTTGAGTGACTAAATAGTGCTCCATATACAATGTCATCGTTGTCTTGAATCATCCAAAACTAGCAAAGGTGACACATATTTCATGGTTTAGTCTTACTTCTTTAAAAAGTGACATTATCCTTTCACAATTAAAAGCTTTTCTAAACTTCTAAAACCTGCCTCAGACAAATACAGAATGTTTCAATCAACATAAAAAAGAAATGCGTCAACATTTTCAAACTACACATAAAAAAATAAAACAATACCATTAACAAAATAACATTTGAAGAGGAGATGTACAAATTCTGTGGGGAGTAAAAGAATTCCATAGGAGGGGAGCGAGCCAACTTTGTCAAAAGAGGATTTAGTCAAACATGTCATGATCATTGTCGGATTCGGCAAAGTACTTGACCTCCTTCTTTGCGCGGCCGGCCCGGCACGGAGCGTTGGTGGCACCCTGACTGTTGCTGTCGTTCTCGTCGTTGGACGGGGGACCGTGACACTTCTGTTTCCAATCACAGAAAAGACAGCGGCCAAGTGAGGCTTTCTTCTTTTTGTTGTTGTTGTTGTTGTCGTCGTGAAAACCACAATTGGACAAATAGCGCAGCTCGTCGGCAAGCATGCAGAAGCCTGATAACCATCCTGATCTATCAAATCCTGTCCTGTGCGTCTAAAAGCGACTGGATAAATGCGGTGAATGGAGCGCTTGGCCTTTCGACTCGGCTCCCTCGTTACCACGACGGATCGCTACGGCGTTCCCGTCACGGCAGACGCTGCGAGAAAACACGGCAAAATAGCGAGGTAAAACTGCAATAGATGAGGTTCCGCTCACATCTGCACTAGTCATTCATAAATAAAACAAACCAATGAATACGTAAATCATGAAATTAGAACACTATCACTGTGAAAGAAAACAGGCAACCTGAAAAACGATACCCATTTCCCCATCGAGGAACTGGTAGCGAGCTCGAATGTCATCATCGACGATACATACCCCTTTTTTCTTCACTGGACTGTATTCGTCATCCCCAGGGTCAGATGGAATTTTCTTTGTTCCTCGACCTTTACCTGCGTAGAATTGAACAAATCCATTCAGCAAAAATGCTGCCATAATTGTGATTTCGGGTTTCCAATGCATTTGTGAGGACTTTAAATGAAATAGTTTACAGCCTTTCTTTTATATCTCTGTCCCTAAAGCACTTTCCATCCAAAATATTTCCTTCATTACAGCATATACTACGTAGACGGCGGTCTTGTCGGAACTGAAATCAACTGAGGAGGAACCGACGACTTTACCTGTACCTTTAGGAGATACTTTCTTGGACCCGGTGTCAGAGTCAGAATCCCCGAGTGATTTATCAGCTTTCTTTGTTTTTTGTGTGGGTGTCTTCCTCGCTTTTGGAACTGCGCCGGATGATGTCTTGGACCCTTGACGAAGAGAAAAGCCTGGTCAAACTTGCTAGGATTGGAATTGGCTGGCAGAAGGCCAAAACTCAAAATAAGGTGCAGGAGGAAACATCAAATGACAGTAAATGCAAGCAACTCAAATTTGATGGAACGGACTTTAAGGGACTGGATTACGCAGGCCACTTGATAGTTAAGCTCAGATGCAATATTTTAGCACACACACACACTTTACCTTTTTTTGCTAGTGATTGTCTGTCAAACGCAGAACTGCTTGAAATGGTGGAAAAACTGTTGTGGTCGACGTCAGCATCGTCAGCATCGTCAGCATCGTCATCATCGTCATCATCGTCAGCAGCAGCAGCAGCAGCAGCAGCAACAGCAACAGCTTTGGACCCCTCTAAAAGCATAGAAAGCACTTCAAGAGATGGAGGAACAGTCGCTATGTTGACCCCCATGATACGGACAACAAAGTTTGCACTCACCGCTGTCGTTGCCCTCGTCTGAGAAGACAGACTTAGAAGAGAATATAGTGCCTGTCTCTTTGTTTTTAGCCACAGGCCCGGAACTAGACAAGAGGGATTATTAAAAGGTACGTAGTCAAAACTATTGTAATAAGGAAAAAGGGAAATAGGGCAGCAGTCAATAGTTCCAATGCCTAGTCTTACACGGTCTTCTGATCTTTGTCGTAATCGTCGTCGTCGTCGTCATCGCGGCCACTGTCACAGTCCCGGCTTTCCGACGCATTGGGCATAGAAGTGGCCACAATGTCGTCATCGTCGTCTTCTTCATTCTCAGCCTCATCTTCTTCCTCTGAGAAGTCAAATGTGTATTTTGGCTTGGATGCTGACAAAATAAGCAGAGTATTGATTAGTAGTGCTCTTTTCCAAGTACTGTACATACATACGTACATACATACATACATACATACATACACACACACACACACACACATATATATATGTATATAAATATGTTTGACTGCGTTTAGTAACAGACTGCTTCTTAGACACGAAGAAAGAAAACAAATGTCAATAAATAATAGTTGATGCTAATTGATGACATGTGCATTTTAGGTGGCAAGAAAGACTGCCATTGAAATGGTGAAGCGTACCTGATGTCCTCTGAGACTTTGTTTCTCTTGGGATGATGACGGGCTGACTATTCTCCTGATCGCTGTCTGAATTGGATTCATCTTCAGACCAGGGATTTCTTTTTTTCACCTTCTTTACAGGACTTCCTTTTGGCCCTGGGGTTTTTCTCACTCTGGGAACTCCTGAGCAGGGATAAACAAAGAAAAAAAAAAAACGGTTTGGTTTTTTTTGCCGTACAATTCATTTATATGGAATCAAATCCAAACTCTCTGACCTGGTTCTTTCTTGTCCTTCTTCATACGTGGAGTCTTTGGTTTGACAAGAGGACTTTCGCCCGTCGTGGCATCTTGGCCCAAAAGCTCATCGTCACCCTCCAACTTCACAAGTGGCTCAGAGTCAAGCTGAAAAGGAAACATGGCCTTTGTTTCCGACTCCAACTTTGACCTACCTATGTCACGCAACGCGTCTTTCCTGCATATGCCCAGCCAGCCCATATGCTGAGCTCTTTTCCCCCAACATACTGCACGTTTCTTGCACATGAAAGGCAACGGCCTCACAAACATGAGCAATGTCAACGGCGCTTCCTAATGGCTCGTGACGTTACCTTCCTCTTTCTGCTCAATTTCTTGTTTGCTTCAGATTTCAGCGGCTGAGACGGAGGCTCCACCCTGCGGCCAAATGACGACGGCATGGTCTCCTCCAGATTCAGCTTCTTGGCTTTGGGTTTACCAACTTTACCTTTGACGAGTTTGACGGCTTTGCCTACATTTTGCTCTTCTCGCTCGAGTGCCTCGAGATTCTGACAAACACACAAAAGACAGTAAGAACTATTTGCCAACATCATGTTTGTTTCCTTCAACGTTGACCTCTCTGGTTGTTTGTCACGCCTTATTATACTTTCAGCCCAAACATTGTCAGGTGCCATGCCAAAAGAAGCTTGAACCTGGACGGCTTTGAAGCCTTTTTACACACTTTCTAGGAAAAGAGAGCCTCTAAGATGGCAAATTCCCGGGATCCCCTGGAAAAGCAAGTTGCTGGGAGCTTCCCTGCTTAAAATACTGCTCCCTCCCTTCCTCCCTACCACAAGCTGACGCCCCTTTTTTCAGCCTCAACAGGTAAATAAGGAGGTGCAAAAACCCTAACCACTTACATCTAATTCTTTTAGGAAAACGGCCAAGTCCTCCTTCCATAGATGCTCTGGAGATTTCTCCTTGAGGTTCTCGAGCTCTCCTGTCTGCACAAAAGCCAGGAATGACAAACAAATGAACCACTCAAGTCCCACTTGAGGTTAAAAGGCAGCTCCAATTTTTAAAGAGCAGACAAGAAACAGAAACGTGCTTAACCTTACCTTCTGGTCTCTTTGTTTCAAGAGTTCCTCCACCTTCTCTTTGGTCAAGCACCATAGAGACATGTTGAGGATGTAATTGAAATTTGGGCCCGACGACGTACCCGAGTGAAATGAGCCGTCACTCTCGTTTCCGTTCTGATCGTCATCTTCTTGCGCCTGTGAGAGATCACAACGCAAATCCCATGTAATCCGTAATTTGTTTTGTTTTGGTTTTTTGGAGCTGAGGTGGCAAGAGCCTAGTTTACAGTATATACAGCTAAAGCTTGATTCGACACGACCGATCCACTTTTGTTTGTTTTCTTCAAATGGTCATCATACATGGTCGGTCGGGCTCCTACAGACGCTACTAGAGATACGGAGGACTGCGCTAAAGCACACTTTCCCTTTTCCGGTCGCTCTCTTTGGAATGAAGAGAGAGTGTGTGGGTGTGTCTGCAATTCAACCATGTAGTAGGATGTTGGGCAGCCTCACTCCCAATATATCCGTTTGATTTTCAGAGGTCGAATATGTGGTACATTTGCCCAGGTAACCAAGCGCCCAACATAAGCCAAGTGTACCTTTTCTTGAGCCTTGCTCCAGGCAGCTACAGGATCAGACTCGTAGCCTTTCTGGACCAGCATGCGGATCAGCTCGCGCTTGGATTTGTTCTCTGTCGGGACACAAAATGGCCAAGATGAAGCGGATTGAACATTTTCGTCTTTTCATCCCTCTCACCAATTGAAATTTTCCCTTCGATCTTCTCCAGAACAAAACGAGCTTGATTGGACAGTTTAGCCGCTTCGGCTCCCAGGCTACCCATCAACCAGTCCTTTCGAAGTTTGTAGTAGTGGAGGCGCAGCTCAAAGAACTCCTTGAGAATGTCTTGGACCGAATCGTATCGCTTCAGACAACCCATGTGGTCAAAGAGAACCTGCCGAAGGGGGGGACAAAAAACCCTCACTCAGCGTCCACCGTTCCAAGCGGATCCAACGCTTCACTTCTTACTACCATTGAGTTGCAGGTGAGGCTGGACTGAAGCTTGAAAACTTTGTGGAGGCCGGCCGCCTCAGCCTGGGCTAGTTTTTCCTCAGCCATACGAACCACAAACTTCACGGTGGAATCTGTATGGTACTCTTTGTAATCGCTGATGAGCGACGGCGTTTTTTCCGTGCCCTGCAACATGGGCTCCAGCACAGATTCCTTGTAAGCCTGTTGTATGACAAAACGTTGACTCGCTTGGTCCTTCATTTTCAAAGGGCAGCTTTTTATACGCAGCTCGAGGCTACCTGCGTCCACGTTCGCACAGGAAGTTCCGTGATCTCGATGGTGTTCTTGTCGAGGACCGACACCTCTCCGCTAACCAGGTACTGGTTGGGACCCAGTTCGTCGATCACCCCTTTGAAATTTTTATATCTGGGAAGCTTTTAGGAAATGCATTTTAAGTGAAAAAAAAAAAAATCAACATATTACTGAAAAGACAAACAACTGGCTCTTGAGCTGTCGTCGCGTATTTGAACGCTGTGAAATAGCCATGTGGCGACAGGTGAAGCGCAAAGTGTGGAGGGAGGGAGGGAGGGAGGGAGGGAGGGAGGGAGGGAGGGAGGGAGGGAGGGAGGGATGGAGGGAGGTACGGGAGGGAGGGCCGCAATTGAAATCACAAGTCCAAACATTTTCTCTTGCCACTTTACCATTGCGAGCGGGTCTTGGTGGTTCAGCATCCGACCGATGTTGTTGACAATCTCTCGGGGGTCGTAGTTGGGAATCTTACATGCCCAACCTGTTCCGATGCCCTCGGCGCCGTTGACCAGCACCATGGGAATGATGGGAATGTACCACTCTGGCTCCACCTTCTGGTTGTCATCATAAAGGAACTTCAGCAGGTTGGAGTCCACTGCTGGAAATAACAGCTTGGCAAGAGGACTGCAGGAAAGGATTTGTTCAATGTTTAGTCGTCATACGCCAACAAAAGACGAGGGGTCGGCTTCAAATGTAGCAGCAGCGCGACAAACATGTGGTCCAAAAACAGTCATCCTTAGATCCTTTGAAATACGGTGCGTCCATGAGGGATTGAATAAATACATGTCTGTTACCAAGCAACTAAAAGTAGGAGTAAAGCCTAGAGCAGTTGCAAGAAGAAGCTTTAGTCAGATTTTCTGCTTAGTTCGCCCTTCCTCACAAGATAGAGTCATGTTAGGTTGCACACTGCACATCTGATGATTGAAACTTGCAAAACAGACAAGGAATAAATAACACAAAAAGAAACAATATTGAAGAGACACCACGTGAGCAAACGTGCACGGAAACTCATTCCACTTTGCACATACATACATTGTGCTCGTGTGTCGTAAAAATGTCACAAGCTGAGCCTTCATTGGAGCGGAATACCAGTCGAACGTTGCCGATGAGCATCGATATCATCAACGGAACAAACGGCTTTACCTGAGCATGGTGAAGATATAACGAGGGCTGGCGGCGTCTTTGCCTCCATTGATGCGAGTGCCAAATTGACCGAGTGGCTGCAGGATGTTCACGTTGTTACTGCCCACAAAGTTTTGAGCCAAGTTGACAATGGTCATCATGAGTGCTTGCTGAAAAGAAAAATGGCAAACCAAGTGACAAAGTGACCCAAATCACATCTAGTTCTTATTTGCTCTGATGGGCAATTTCTGCCTGCTTGGCAAAAATACAGACAAGGTTTGACACTTTTTCTTTCACAGTCTTTAACTTTGCTCGCCCAATGCGAGCATTATCTACAGTGGACACTTCATGCTACCTCTCCATGATGATACGCTGACATCTCTGCAACTGAGCCAGCCAGCTGTGCAACTTTCACCTCCCTCTTGTCATTCCGTTTTAAGCAAGTGAAAAGCACTTTCCTTTGGCCAGGCTTTAAGCCTAAAGGACAAAAACGGGAGATAGTCAGACAAAACAGGAGTCAACACCACATCAAAATGATAAAACGGTTAGAACGCAGAGCTACGGCGGCCTACAGAGATTCACTTCCTGAACAATTGTGGGTTTTTTTTTTTTTTTTTTTTAATCCCATCAGATTGTATATTTGTGAGGTGTTTTCACAATATCTGCACGGCCTGCAAAGATAAGGACGGCTGCAAGCATAAACCTTCAAGTCTGTGACTGAAATACTTGCAGTGGAACTTTGTAACGTTGACAACTATACTGTACGTGCTAGAACTGCCGTCAATCAACTTTTCTCGGCACCAATACCAGAATAGGAAACGGGTTGTACAAACCATCGACCGAGGAAGGAATGGATCTCTCATTATCAGAGTTGGAGAACAGAATCAGCTCCTTGTTGATAAAGTCATTGTAGGACAGATGTCTGGCTTGCGTTCCATACAGGTATTGCTGAAATGTCACGTAGACAAAAGTCGTAGTATCGCTTTGTGTGTGCGTGCGTGCGTGCGGGCGTGCTTTGAAAAGAACTGCTCCAAACGGCTTCCCATTTGGAAAACAAAAAACAAAAAAAACATTCAAATTGCGGATACAGCCACATCAAAATGCCCCAAAACGGTCGAAACTTTCTCGCCTCCAAAATGTGTGTCAATGGCATGGATTCAATTCATTGGTTACAAATCCATTTTGTAAAACCTTCAATTTGATGGAATGAACTAACCTCAGGGAGACCGTGAATTCTTCTTTGCCGTCTGTCCTCCATGAAGTTGGTGAGCCACTCCTTCCTGTCATCCGTTTTCTTCTTACTGAAGGCCTGAAGAAAAAAACAAGCAGGGTATTGAGTGTCGACGCACCACTCAAGTTAGCTTGAACTCACTCACCAAGGTGATGGCAGCGTCATCCTCGGCACCGTTGTATCGGAAGGTGATGCGATGCCTCTCCATTTCAGCAAAATATTCTTTGGCCTCTTTGCTTGTACTCGTACCCAAACCTACAACATACAACGTACATTGACTCAATAAGAAGAACCACTTTGCCCGTCGTCCATTTCGACGCAGGAAATGTTGTGGAAAGCGCAAACCTTTGTAGTACTTGACATGCCAGCTTTTATAGTTTTCTGTCTGTTTCTTCCACTCGTTAAACTCGGGAATGCTGTAAAAGGCCAGCTCCTGCTTATTCTTGGAAACCTGCGCAAAATATAATCAGCAATAGTAAGCGTAGAAACTGGGCTTTGCTTTTGCTGTTTCGCTCGCTGCCAGTCGTAGCATTTGAGCATACGGACAATGCGCAATCAAGTTCAAGTTCAAGTTTGCTTTATTGTCAAAAATCCTATGTAACAGGGTTACAATCCTGCCTTACTTTGACAATGGGTGTGATAAATTCCTCCAGGAAGGTGTGTTTCAACAGGGACGGCCAATTGTGATGAAAGAAGTTGATGAGCAGACCTTTGATATGGGACCCATCTTGATCCTAAGAGAGACATGAAAGTGGGGAACTTGAACTGGAGTATACCAGGCATACACACACACACACACACTGCAAGCAAGCGAAGGGAGTGCAGCGCCACCTGGTCAGTCATGATCATGATCTTGCCATAACGCAGACTCCTCAGGGACTCTGGGTCTTCGTAGCTCTTCTTGTATTGGAGTCCAACAATTTTGATGATGTTATTGATTTCAGCATTTTCCATGATCTGTTGTGAATATCGAATGAAGCAATTCATGCTAGGCCCTAAAGATCAGCCATCAGCTCTATCCCCCCCCGCCACTACTAATGGGTCAACTTGAGAACGCCAAACTATGTATAGGTTGTCGCATACATACCTGTTTGTGGGTCGCTTCGCGTACATTGAGGATCTTCCCTCTCAGCGGAAATACACCGTAGCGATCGCGCCCGATGACTCCGAGTCCGGAAACGGCGAGAGATTTTGCCGAATCCCCCTCGGTGAGGATGAGAGTACATTCTGAGGAGTGTTTACCACCTTGAAGACGGACGGCGGGGAAAAAGACAAGCATCGGCACGCGCATGTCCGACACACCGTTAGGAATCCAGACAAGCGTCGCTAAAGCAATTTGGCAGGCAGGCGGGCGGGCAGGCACCGACCGGCATCGTTGGCGTCGTCCAGCTTGGGGATGCCTTTGATTTTGCTGTGCTTGACAGATGAGCACTTCTTATTCAGCTGGGTCTGAGCTTTGAACTTGACCCAGTTGAGGATACTCTCAACAATGCCACAGTTGGTGGCCTGCGGATGACAGAGAACAGATCAAGTCAACCACGGCAGATGCTGAAAGCAATTTCAAACGCCACTTACAGCCTTGATAAACTTTTCAGACAGAAGGCATTTGGATCCAAAGCTTTTTGTCTGGAGGGTCATGTTTTCTTTTGTCTGGGAGTCAAAGCTTGGATTCTCGATGAGAGCGTTGACAAAAACCCAAACGTGGTTCTTGACCTGCAGAAAGATTCCATGTCAATGAGGGTTCGTAACGCCATTTTGAAAGGGTTCTTTTCGAAGTCACCTGGAAAGGTTTGACAGACACTCCTGCCTTGTTTTTTTTCTTCACCACTTCAATCAGCTTGGACACAATTTGATCCACCACGTAGTCAACGTGCCGACCGCCCTGGACAAAAACACCGGTGACAAAAGCGTTGAACATTCATCCAAGAAGCGAGTGCGCGCGTGTGTGTGTGTGTGTGTGCGTGCGAAAGAATGGCCCGGACGGAATCAATGCACGCGACTACTTTCTCCACACCTTGGTGGTGGCGATGCTGTTGACAAAGCTGATTTGTTGGAATCCTTTCTCGCTCATCGCAAGGCACACTTCCCATCGCTCGTTGACGCTTTCATGCACCACCTTCAGGGCTACACCCGTTTCATCCAGTTTGTCTTTTACGTACAGATCCACGTAGCTGCGGAAGCCATTAACCTTGACAGAGGGGCAAAAAAAGGCACATCCGATTTGCTCATTTTGCTGCTTGGAAAAAAGGAATCATTCTGTCAGATAGCAAAAAGATCATTTCTTGTCAAATGCGGCGATTATAGATATAGTGGCTACAGTCAACACCTATATCGCATACAGAATCTTTCTCCAACATCCCAAGTGTAATAGCGGTGGTATTGCTGTGGTGGCTAGAATAGGGACACTGAACATTGGAGGTTTGGGATGAAACTTGGACAAATTCTCCACGGTTTCCTTTTCGAGCTTGTACAACCAAGCCACCTCTCAGCACCTTGTATGTACGGATATATTGGCAAGCAAATGTGCAGGTCAATTTGACTTACAGGTAATTTTTTCCCATTCAGCGTGACTTTAACACCTTTGCAGGAGCCGGCAACATCATATGCTCTGCGTGTAAGAAGAGCTACGGTATCCCTGTCCAGTTTGTCCATTTTAAACTTGGAGAGGTCAGGCTGGAAAGCCACACAAGTGAAATCGTCTCCATCGAAGAACTTGATCTTGGGCTCTGAAGTCTTGCTCATGTTGTTCTGCCAAGTCTAACACATGGGAACAATGCAGAAAGCAATGCTTTTTCGGGGGGTTCTGCTTGATGTGCAGAGCTACTGTATCATCGTTTGTGTATGTACACGACACCATTTTCCCCACCTGTTTGAAACTGTGCCTGTACTCCTTGCAAGCAGTTTCCACAGTGAATTTAGTACTGAAAATATTGCAAAGTTTGGCACCATAGCCGTTCCTCCCACCTGGGAGCAAACACACACAATGATATGCAACGAGAGGAGGAGGCTGAACAATTGAATGATGTGGAAACGACTTTGGCTGTGAACGTTACAGTATTAGTGTACATAGATTAGGATTATTATGTGGCCTGAACAACCTTTGACTCATTTGCAGATTGGTTTGTGGCCTTGTGCCTCTACTCACCCGTGACCTTTTTTTCATCATCGTCATAGTTGCTGGAGGTGAGCAGGTGACCAAAAATCAGAGCCGGGACGTACATTTTCTCGTCTTTGTGCTCCACCACTGGTATTCCTTTACCATTGTTCCATACAGAGATAGTGTTGGATTCACTGGTGGAAGTGGATTAGAAGATTCATGAGTGCAAGATAGCACGGAATAAAAATGTTCATGACTTTCAAACTGTGTGACTTAAGTTATTATTAATTATTAAAAAAAAAAAATACTTCATGAGCTTTTTCGTACTTACGGGTCAATGTTGATCTTGATGGAACTCATGTTTTTATCCCTCTGTTTGTTATCTGCTGCATTGACTGGATAGGAAGAAACCGGCATGCTATTTTATCAGGCTGTGTGCTCAAAAAGACACAAGTCTGTGACAAATAACCTCTCTAAAAGATCAATTCTTTGAAAACAATTTGCAGTTTAAAGGGACGGTAAAACGAGCACAACAGTGGCACTCGCGCCACCGTTCAAACGTTAGGGGTCACTTCCAAATGCTCCTATTTCTAAAACAAAATGATCACGTCATTGAATCGGAACTAAATTGTTGACTTACCAAGAATCTCGTCAAAAATTTTATATAGTCCTGGTACATAGGTTATTTCCCTCTGGTTTAGTCCAACCTCTTCATCAAACACCCACAGTAGCTGAGATAGAGAGAAAAAAAAGAAAGGCTCATGTATGAAAATGCATTGTTAAAGGGAGTGCACTTGAGCCATTTTCAGCGGTGAAAAAATGACAATGAATCGCATGCATGCTGTGGACGCCAGGTGAGCCGTGATTGGTTGTTACCCGGCAGCAAGTGACAAAATGACTATGTGAAAAGTTGCCGTTATTACATTTGGGCGGTGAGTCTTTGGTCTGCTTGGTGTTTTTTGTGGCGCAAATAACTTGTAAAAAATGATGGCCAGTGCATGTACAGTCAATATACACAAGGCTGTTTTGTTCACGCATCATTAATGGGACTTACCTGTGTGATGGGCTCCACGGAGCCAATGTACGTGTCGGGTCGAAGGAGAATGTGTTCAAGCTGGGTCTTCTTTTGGTATACTCTCTCGACGGACAGCTTGGACCCAATCTTATCGTTCTTGAGCCCCTCCATCTTGCCATTTGCTGCCTCCTGAAAAGATTGAGAAAAGGTTAGGAAGGAAGGAAGGAAGGAAGGAAGGGAGGGAGGAAGGGAGGGAGGGAAGGAGGGAGGGAAGGGAGGGAGGAAGGGAGGGAGGGAAGGAGGGAGGGAGGGAAGGAGGGAGGGAAGGAAGGAAGGAAGGAAGGAAGGAAGGAAGGAAGGAAGGAAGGAAGGAAGGAAGGAAGGAAGGAAGGAAGGAAGGAAGGGCTAGGAAACTATGAGGTGCATTATAATTCATACCAAGAGATACAAAATGTGGCTCCAAAAAGACAAGTGCAAGTGCTCGGAACTTTAACAGCGTCACGGTCAAAGCGTTCATCCACTTGAATTCATTTAAAATACAGATGTTTGCATTTTAGAGCAAATCGTGTCACATTTAAAATGCGATTCATCGAAACCAGGGGTCGGTAGTTTGTGGCCTTAATATAAATTTCATGTTGGTTTAGATATGAATAGTTGTGCGCGGTGCTAAATCATAAATAAATCATAAAATATTGTATTAATATTACTTTTTTTAAAGAGACATATTTAAGTGTGTGTTTAATTGAATCTTAAAATAGGACAAAGCCTTAAAGTTCTGACATAGGAGATGAAATTAATTTCATTTTTTGCTCAGTTGTGTTCTACATTTGGAGACTAATTCATGACTCAAGGGGGGGGGGGGAACTCACGGTAGGTAACAAAAGGTTGGAAAACACTGCAGTCATGTATAATTACGTCACACAATTTTACCTCTAAATTAAGTAGGAAAAACTCGTATGTTGCCGTGATTTCAAAGAAAAATCCATTCCCTATTGTCTTTTATTAGATGCTAGTGATATGTTGTGGATAGATCTATTTTCAGTTGTTACAACTGGCCTACTGTTGTCTAACCCATAAACTGAGATTCGACCCTGATGCGTTTGCAAGCTGATTTACTGGAACAACATAGACATTGTATACGATGTATTTGAAGAGAAATGGTTTTCGGGCGGGAGGGCGGGCGGGCGACTTAATTACCATCCAGGTAGCCGTCCCATCGCTCCCTGGTGCGCCGTAGGACATCTTCCTTTGTGATCCTCAAATTGAATGCTCCTGCTGCTGCTGCTGCTGCTGCTGCTGCTGCCAGTCTTCAATGTACAGTGAGTGAGTGGTATTACAAAACACGTAGATCTCAATACTTGCAAGATCTCGAAACGTAATTAAATCCCATGTTGTCGTTTCATTCAGTTTGAAGGGATACAAACATCCTAAACATGCAGAATCGTGCGTCTGCTATTGTTAGGAAACTCAGCCATTCGAGGCCTACGTTTCCGACAAAGATGCTAATAGTAAAAATAATAATAAAGACAACAGCAAAACATGAAATAGGATTACCGTGAGGATAGCAAAACAAGGGTCGAAAGAATAAAACGATAACGACGACTGACTCAAATGGCCACACAATACATTTCAAGATAAATACGATTATTTGCTAAATGCAGCGTTGACCGCCCGCCCGCTTCCGCCATTGGGAGCCAGACGACCAATCAGAACGAAGGAAGAGCAACCAATCAGCTGCCTTCTTCAAATCAACGACGCAATTCTGCTCCTTCGCGCATGCAATACATGCCTGTGACCAAGGCTAAACGAAACACGGCACACATACGCGCGGAGAAGTTATCCAATAACATTTATTAACACCATTTCTTACATTATGTTAAGAGCCGTCACCGTAAGTGAACCTGTGCTTAGCGCACACTAACGGTATATGTAGCTCTGGCTTGAAATGGAACTACTAGTCCTTTGTTGCCATTGACCTTGTCAGTATTGTTGATGATCAAATTCGGCTCTGCGTCAGAGGACTCAGGAAATAGATTTCAAAAAATAAAACAGACATAATACTCAGCGATAATGAAATACTTTTTGATATTCATGCGTTTTGAAGGCGAATGATCATTTCAAACGGAGACTCTTCTGTCTCCTTCAGACTTTGTCTGAACAGCTGAGCGTGCTGCCATGAGACATTCCCTTCCCCACCGCTGAGCTGTGCAGTGACAGTAAACTCAGAGGAACCGTTCAAACACTGGAAGGACTGCATGCTCCCATCTGAAAGTTTCAATGGAAGGGAAAACCAAGTCACATTGCGGTGTAACATTTAATCAAGTTCTATCTTGCGCATACATACCTCCAGAAAACTCAGTCGCCGTCGTGCCCGATTGCAAGAGCCAGCTGACATTCCCAAAATTGAACGTTTGGCTGCTGGCCCTCATTGAGACAGACTTTACGGTTAATTTGGATGGAGCAAAGTCAAATTTCCAGCTTATCTGTCCTACAGAGGAGCCTTCCATTCGAGCAATATATACCTGCAGAAATCAAGCATTTCTTAGTAGATCGAAGTGAATAAACAGTTGCGTATTTTACCGTTATTTGTGGGAAAAGTCATTATTTAGTGGTGGCACAACCATGTGAGTCACTGTGCTTAACAATGATATCATTGTATGAGTGCTTGATGTTTTTTTTCAATTTACAAAGTAAAGCAGTCAACATACCATGTGCCAGTCATTTTCCAGCTTCCTAAAGACAGACTCCTTCCGCCACACACATTGATCCCAGCAGTGGATGATCTCAAAGTCATTAGAGATGCGACAGTATTGGTCTTTAGCGGCATTGTACGACACGTGGATTAACTTGTCTCTCCTTTCTTTCTCGGTGGGCGTGAACACATAAGCGGCACCCTGAATGCACAGACGCAATTGGTGACATAAGAGTGAGGCCTTTTTGTTTCATTTCAGTACCTGCTTGATATTCCCTGAATCTGCATGTCCCGTCTCTCCTCTCGCCATCCTCCAGCCAAGAGACCCGGAGACGCGTCCTCCCAGTTCGCCTTGTCTCGCTATTTTGGGGGAAATAAATTCCACAAGCTCGACAAGTAAGCGTCGTGTCAATTCTAATTTCCTGTCCGTACCCAGGGATCGCTGTCTCTGTAGTAAGAAAGTCACATTCAGACGGTTTGACATTACCGTTGATACAGCGCCGAGAAATGGTGAGGAGAGGGGGGGAAAAAAAAAAAAAAAAAACCTCACCAAGGCGTTGAGGCCAATTATGGTGTGCAGCAGCCAAGTCTCCTCAACATTGGTCCTTCTTGACAAAACCTCTGGATGCTTGCAGGAATACCTCCACGTCACATCAACCACCTGCAACTCACAACAAGTGGTGCTAGGAGTACTTATTTGCTCCATCGACTCATTTCCTTTTTTCCGCAACGCCAAATGACTTTGGACTTGTATACCTCGGACTCGTCAGTTGCAGTCAGTGGCAGTCGGCGGGCACATTCCGACAAACAACTCATTCACAATGCCATTCGTACTGATAGAATAGCAAGAGTGCAACGTACCTGGTCTCGTGAGAAAGCCAGAATATAGGCCAGTTTCTTCCCCCAGCCGACCTCATAGAGTAAAGGTTGATCACAGACGTTCTCGCACGAGTCACAGTGCAGCCAACGGCCCTGCGACACCGAGTAAACCTCTGTCCATACGTGATCTGAGAGAAGAGAGCCTTCATTTTACTGGCAGGAAAAATGTTCTGTTGCAATCAATGCTGTGCAGTTTGATGCGTGGTTTGTGCTCGACGATCAAGTACTTTTCATCCGAAAACGAGTGCAGACTTTTGTGGGGAGACAGCTCTTAACTGCTGGCTGGCAGGCCAATCTCATACTGGTACTACTCTTTTACTGGCAAGTTTGAACACCTGCAGATTGTGGCTGCCGTTTTAATAAGCAGGGACACTGCTGGTGATGTGTTCCTTTCCATGCCATTTCCAAATTTCGACTGGCTCGTCGTACCTTTTGAGACCGCTGATGTAGGGGAAAACGTGATGTATACTTGAAATGATTTGGGTTCAGCTCAAGTTTGGAGAAACACTGCTCTAGGCAATGGACATATTCAGAAAGCCAAGTGTACAATCGGGCTGGTGTCCAATCAACATACCTGTGCTGTCCCAGATGTACCTGGCTTCAAGGGAGAGAGCTCTGCAACACAGGGTAAAACAGTTGGCCCACTCCCCACAGCGCCCTCTCCTGGTTTGAAGAAGCTTCTCCGGGTTGTTATAGCTTGTGTTGATGGAGAGAAAATTCAAGGCAAATAAGCACAATATCGATGGATGGACGGACGGACGGACGGACGGACGGACGTAATGTAGTAGAAAGGAGCGGAACAGACCGAGGGAATCTGGTGCTTAACTGGCACCTCTGACAGTAGTGGTTCTCCACTCTCTGGGCTCCCCAGCGTAGATCGTCGCCGGTAGGACCGAGCGAGCCCCTATTCTGCGTCGGGCCTCCGCAACTGCTGCAGGGCAAACAGTCGACCCAGGAGAAGAAATGGCATTTGAACCAGCGAAGCAACTCCAGCACCACGAAGTCGTCTTTTCCTAGTTTACATTCTGCAAAAATGCCATGCAGGTCCAGCGCTTCCCAGTATTTCACAAAGCTTTATGCCATACTCTCTTTATTTGTACCTGTTTCAGCCTCTTGAGCTAACTTCAGCTTCTGATCGGCAGCCAAGGATAGCTGCGTGTAAGGAATGTAGCTCCGGGCTTTCTGCTGAATCTCGGGTTTTTCGTAGAGCAGCACATGTTGGGAGTTAGACTGAAGAGTCACAAAGAAGTTCTTTCTGCTCACCTGCCAAGCCAATATACATCACACGATAACAATAGTGAATCGCTAAAACCAACCACATAAAATGAGGCACTGCTTTGAAATTGTGAAATGTATGCAATGTCTCAAAACTACAAAAGAACTCGAAACTTGTTTTAATCCGTAATCAAGCCGCCCTACTGCAAGTATTTCCTTTTCCTTTGATTGATGGGTGGGTGGGTGGGTGGGTGGGTGGTTGGTTGTCTGTCAACATATTACCGTTAGTAATGGTCGTACAGGAAGTGCTGAGGCTTCTTGGCTCGCTGCCGGAAGGTGACGATGTTGCCCTCCAATCAGTCTCTGGTCTCTTTGAGCAGCTATAGACTCCCTGGTTACCTTCAGTTGGTCCAATGAGGACGAGTTTGGGAATACCAAGTGTGTGTCAGACTAAAATTTAAAAACAAGTCCCGTCCTTAGTCATTGCCAACAGTTCCTCATTAAGAAGCAGTAAAACACTTCACCTCCTCAAAGCCCATCTCGAAGAGGCATTCCACAGCACCGTTGATTGGCAGGAGCTTCGTAGAAAAAGTCGGATTGCCTATACGGATTGATCGGTATTTTTCCACATTGGGGTTCCTGGTGAGAAAGATGATATTTAGTCACACAAAAGTTAGGATTGTAAATCTTTAACAAGACGAAACATGAGAGAATTCATGATTTCAGCCCCTGGCTTGTGGAATAGCTTGAGGTAAACAAATCTATTCCATTTGACACAATAGTGAATAATGAAAGTCCTTATCAGTACCGCGTACTCCCGAAGCACCCCCGTCCACCGTCCAATCGTGGATTTTGACAGGGCAACTCAAGATCGGCCACGGCAAGCTACGTTCTTTTGTGGCGCGTCATTGTCGTGCGGTCTGACGTCGGCATATGTCCCACCGCACAGGCACAGGCTACATAGGTAACAAGTCGAGAACTCAAAATCGGCCACGAGACGCGACGTTCATCTGCGACACGTCTGTCAGCTCATGATCGAGCTACAGTCGTGGAGCAGACGCAGGACGTTAAATAACGTCACCAATCTGTACAGGACGGTTTTCCAACGACTGGACGCCAAAACGTACTCAAATTTGCATGCACATCGGCCGGTTTCCCATTTGCAAACATAACATTATACATGCTGTTGTTGTTTGTATTTAGACCTAACAGGGTTAGGATGTAGATGTATTCATTCAGACGGGGGTTAGTTTCTTCAATAATACACTAGCCTAGTGTGACATCGTTGGAATTGAGTTACATTCACAAGCATACCTTAAAATATTGTCGGCGTATGAAAGCAACAACTTGCATACTTCAAAGAAGACTTCATTTGAATTCTCACATAATAACGTAACCGCTGGTGTCAAAGCCATTTGGAGGTCTTGTTGAATTTGTTTCTGTCAACCACCGACTGAAGGATCCCTGCCCTGCCTGGCTTGTTTTCCGCAATCCAGTTTGCATTCAAATATAGCAGTCCATTTGACGCCTGAAAATTGCAGGGTCCCAAGTATTAGCATTTACGGGAGTTGTTTTGTTTAAACGCATGAAAATCCAATTATAATGCTTCATTATAATACTTCGCGCGCTTTATTTTATTTGAAAACATTTTGCGTGTATTTGATGCGTTAACTTACGTGTTGGCTGAATCCAGAACGACTCGGCTGTCGCCTCGGGGGGGCCTGATTTTGTTGTTGACGTCAGGTCAGATGATTGGCTGGAAGACAGTACGGTGACGTTTAAGAATGTGGTTGGTCCGTTTTGCGGAAATTTGGATCGTAGTTTCATTCTTGTATTTATTGTAACCCCTTTGTGATTCGCTAGGTCGCTTGAGTTATGCCGTCATCTTGCTGTGACCTTTCTCTTGCTTTCACTGGCTTTCCCTTCTCTCTGACACTCTTTGTACATACGTAGGAGTTGATTTGAGTTAAGACCGCAAAGTCACACATGATCACACAGGCTCGGCAGAGGGGATAAGAGGAGAAAGCCTGTGTGTGGTGGTGTGGGTGTGTGGTCAGATCTGCAATCTTGCAGAGAAGGCTCCACAGCTGTGTATCGATCTTTCTGGCATACATTCAATAGGTAAACGGAGAAGGCAGCCTCCGGGTAATTACTATTAGCATAGCGAGCATGAAAGATTAAGGACCGTGACAAAACATACCAGTGAGCGCCGCTTGACAGTGTCTCTGGTCATGAGTTACTGTGCAATTTGTGTGCCCACTCACGATTTGCAACCTCCACAGCCATGTCAAATGTCATCATGTGGGAGGATTGTAAGAATAGCTCTTGAATGTTATATGATCTATTATTCTAGAGACATGGATGGGGGCAAATTATTTTCATTATGAGATATTTGTCAGGACAGTTTATCAACATCACAACAATCACAATACCCAAATGAAATGCCAGCGTCTTACTGACGTCAAATCATACAAAGGACATACAACGCAATGATTTATTCTTAGATGTTAATAAAAGTCAAATCTCAAGCTGCAGCAATGGAGTCATTGTCCACCTCTTTGCTCCGTGGCTGCAATTAAAGACAAAAGAGTGCTCATATTAAAAATATGATTTTCAAAGAACAATTAAATCTGTGCCCTCTTTTATTCAGTATTGTGCATTAGCCATAACAGCATAAACCATGTTCACTTTGTACAATATTACAATGGCAACCGACAGATGGAGGGAAATTATTTGGTCACAAGTTTCCTTTTTTTATGTCTTCAAATTAAATCAAATAATAATAACTTGGGATTTGAGTATTTTGATGCCAAAGTAAATCGGATTTCTTCATGCTACCGCTGTCCATGTATAGAAAAAGGCACATGCCTAAATATGACAGGCTATGATGTTATGGCTATTCCCGAAATTAACATTTGTATTTGCTACTACCTTCACAAAGATGCGATGGGGGAGGAAACGTCTGAGGTTGCATGCATTGGTGGTACAGCGGGCCACACTGATTCGGAGTTGTGGTAACATTTGGTAACCCGCAAGCAGTGGATAATAGTTATACAGCATTTGCTGTTTTGACCCAGGAAGTATACGGAGATGCACCTGCACACAACAGAGAAGAAACAATGAGAGAAGATCAAGAGTGAAAGAGGCAGATTTGGGAACAGATAGCTCAATTCTGGCACAGGAACACTCAACACTGATTTATATTTTGTATGAGCCGTAAGACCCTGGAAGTGGCTTTTTCAGTCGTTATTTTTGGCCCTTTCTTGAGTTTTTTTTTTGTTGTATTTATCACACAGTTTAGATCACCGTGCCAGTTTAGATCACTGTGCCAATTTTAGCCAGGTCAACCCAAGTAAATGAAAGATTCAGTTTGTAAACAGTCCGTCCGTCCGTCCGTCCGTCCGTCCGTCCCTCCCTCCCTCCCTCCCTCCCTCCCTCCATCCATCCATAGAGCCATCCAAGCCCAAACCATGCCTTCATTCATTTTCACTTGCCAGGGAGGCCAATTTGCCCAGCTCTTGCGTGAGAGCAAAGGCACATCATACCTGTTTCAACCCAGAAAACATGAAGGATTCTGATGGTTCAATAGCTATCTGCACGTCTTGTACCACAGCTGTTCTGTTCTCGATGTGGAAGCAAACTGGGAGGGACTCTCGGACTCTTCCAAAAGGAGGGATATCTACGGCGATATGAAGACAGGCTGAAAAGAGTGACTCATTCATTGATCCATTGAGTTGATTGTGAATCACTGACCTCCTTAAACCCACAGTCCCTTAAAATCGGCCCAACTCTATGTATACATGATTTGCTATGACAGAATAATGAATGGCTGTGGGCCAGTTTGGCTCAGTCTTCAAAGTATACGAACCAGCATGGATGTAAAATGGGAGCGGCTCCAGAAAGACATGTGGCAGAGTGACCGTGGTGCTGATGAGAGGGCTCGCTGGGCTGGAGGAATGTCTGAAGAGAATTGCAATCAAGAATTAAGAGCGTCAGTCCAAGTGTGCCTTTGAATGTTTTCATTTGATCACACTACAGCAAAAGCATTTCTCAGTTGCTCTATGGATTCAACAGGGTGGTGTGGTGTGGTGTGGTGTGGTCTGGTGTGGTGTGGTCTGGTGTGGTGTGGTCTGGTGTGGTCTGGTGTGGTGTGGTCTGGTGTGGTCTGGTGTGGTCTGGTGTGGTCTGGTGTGGTGTGGTCTGGTGTGGTCTGGTGTGGTCTGGTGTGGTGTGCGTGCATTGACGTACCTTCTCCATGATATGACGTACTGTCCAGTAGCCATGGTGTTGTTATTGTCGGCCGGCGGTGGACTCCGAAGACAGAAACATTCGCTTGCGCACTCATCTTTCCGCAGAACCACTGAACGCAATAGCGCAACGTAAAAGCATGCCATTTCATGGGAAGCAACTGATACACCAAAACGCTAGTACGTCATAGAAAAGAATGAACGGACCATCCTGTAACTGGAACTTATGGTGTCGTGCGTTTGTTACTCCAATGTTCTGCAGGGATGCGGAAGCCAAGAGCAGAGGCCAGGGGGACGACGAGCGGATCTCTGTTAACATCAGAAAGGGGAGGTCCGTTGTGACCTGCTCCAGGGGCTCAAACTGCAGAGACCAAAAACAAGACTTGGTAATTAGAACTGAATTCATTTTCCAGAACCCACTGTATCTAAATAAAGTGACATACATACCTTGGTGGAGAGAAAGTTGGCCGATACTTCAAATGGGACAAATGTCTCGATGGCGATGCTTACATCCTGCAGCGTGTAAAGCATGTAAGATGAAGGGACAACAGTGGCGCATTGATTAGATATGAAAAAAGAACGGCTCTGTTACCTTCTGACATTTGCACTCTATCTGTTGTCCATCCACAATGACATCAATACTGTAAGCTATGTGGAACAGCAACAGCCTGGGTCCAGTTGTCAACGATGACACATATACACATCTGTCCAGCTAGAAACAAAAGTCAGAGAGAAACTTCCAATCTGTATGACTGTCGAACTACGTCTATCCGTTGCATCGCGAGACATCGTCGTGTATCTGGGAAGGCGATGTTAACTTCCAAAAGTCAAGTGTGAACCTTTTTGCCTGCTTTCAGATCCCCCAGAAGTACGTCAGGGAGCAGAGAAGGCGTGCTATCATCACAAGCCTTGGAGTTATCAAGCGTCACACGTGTAGTCTGAGTTAAATTGGCATCTTGGCCTAACCACAACACATTGTCAAAGTTCAGGTCAAATCAAGTTACTCGGTTGAGTAGGGTGAGCTGACAATGCAATGTTATTATTTGTTTACCGGGTTTGAGTCCTGCAGTTAGTTTCACATCCTTGGCGACGCCCTCCTCCAGTGACTGCACAGTGCAGGAAATGCAGTACATTTCATTGGTGAGAGCAGGAGGCTGATGACTCAGGTCCACATGGATCTTTGGAACCCGAGACAGTATCCTGGAGAGCACGTGACATACAGTCTTGGAAATATCACAATTGATGAATTTGATGTGGACTTGAACCAGATTGATGATGATGTCACTCTCACATGGTACTTTGTAGGATGCTTATGCAATCCCAATCCAAGTCTTCCTCCTGGTCAGGCCAAAATGATTTGTTAGACGGCGGCAAGAAGTCGTGGCTTGTGGCTGCGTCTCCTCCCGCCCCTCTCCATCTCAGAATCACAGAGCGACCGGTGGCGCTGCCGAGCATCACCTCCATACCCGTCATCTGATAGAGGATGGGGGGAGGGAAAAAAAAACAAAACAAAAAAAAACAAACCCATTGTCCGGGGGGAAAGTCACTTTTCCGCCAGCACGGTGGCTAGTACATAGAAAAGCAAGACAGACACGTGTGCTCAGACAAAAGGCTGCCTGCTTGCCTGCCTGCCTGCCTGGCTGCCTGGCTGCCTGGCTGCCTGCCTGCCTGGCTGCCTGCCTGCCTGCCGCCAATACGTGCTCGTACAGTACACGCGAGGAAACATTCGATCATTTCCAGATGCCCATTGTGATGTATCCAGACTGCTAACAACACGCATGGCTTTTTCCTCACCTCCACCTTTTTGCCAACATCCTTGGTTTTTGCCACAAAGCTGAAATTATAGCATTTGGTTTTCCCAGGCACAAGACTTTTGCACTCTTGACTGGAGCTCTCCAGAACACACCGCTGATTGTATTCCTACAAACACAAAGGAAAACTTTGAATCCAGGACATCTCGCAGTCAGAAGAAACTCCAGTACAATCTGTACAGTATGGGAATATCAAGTCAACTGGGTAGTTTGAATGACGGTGAACTCTTTGTGATCATATTCTTGGCCGAACGGCCGGCCGGTGAGAGCGGTCGCAGAGATTTTCTTTCCCGTACCGGATTGTTAAGGGTGACGGCCAGTTTGGTGAAGGACACGGGATGAGGACAGTCGGCCCGCACAAACACCTGCAGTCGGACCACTTCGTCCACGTGGAAACTGGGAGAGCGGAATTTGGCTTTACATTGAACTAGGGCGAAAGAGAGGAGACGCTGAGTTGAGAGAAAAATCGGAGAGAATAAAACAGCCATTTTACAAATGTGCAAACAAAGCATACATCCACTAAAGTCTTGTGCGGAGACGGTAAAAATCGGGATTTTCGCCGACTATCTTGGAACCAATTGTCAGCGATAAAGCGGGGATGGCTGCGTATAGCGCCGCATTTGCACAGCAACAGAAGAATTGATTGTCACGTTGCACTTTTAATGTGAAAAATCAACAGCAGTGGAGTCGTGATTTATTTTTTTTTTCTCCTCGTTTGAGAATCTCGATACTTACTGAAAGGTATGTAGTCCTGTACATCAATTATGAATTCATTTGAGCCTGCAGAGGCCATGCATTCATTCCACAGTGACTGTGCTGCCTGAGCTGAAACATGATCACATTGAGGCTCAGCATCAGGTGTCTTGTTCTAATGGAAAGAAGATGCTCAGCTTGTCCACAAGAGGAAGAAAATGGCCCAAACTCAATTGTTGAATATGGTGCGTGTCTGTGAGACACACGCACACGCGCACACACACACACACACACACACACACACACACACACACACACACACACACACACACACACACACACACACACACACACACACACACACACACACACACACACACACCTTCAGAACTTGTATGAAATTGTGCTCAATCCTCAATTTTTGCTCCTTCTTCAGTGTTGACGCTGAAACGGAAGACAACAAACATTTCCAGAGAAGAGCCGCATAGTACATCGATGGAATGAAATGAACTCAGCACACTTGTTTCCTATAGGGTGCGCTTACCTCTGCCCAATAACTCCATGGAGAATACGATGTAATCTTTAACACTGGCCATCAGGTAGGCACAATGAAGTGCTGTGCTTAATATGGCCGTCTGGATTCCACACCAACGCTCTGTGCGATAGTCACACATCACGTAGTCCAAAAGCCTAAAAAGACAAGCACGTTAAGCTCACTGTCATCATTCAAATGCCATTCCCGCCGACATACTTGAGCGCTTTGGCGTAATCTTGAGCGTGGTAGTACTCCTCTCCCATTTGCACCACTAAGAAAAACAAACCCAAAACAGATGCAGTACAGCAAAAGCGGTGGCGGGCAGTATAATCAGGACGTTTCGATTCCTGTATTCAGTCGCAATCGTGGCTTGTTCATAACGCCACAGCGGAATGGTACTCACTGAGATTACTTTTCATTCTTGGGCATTTGTACTTCTTAAACTGGGCAACCGCATTGCTGAGAAGCGTTATTATCAGCTCCTGCAACGACAGCAGCGATGTCAAACAAAGTTCACGTCACCTTGGCGTGTACTTACTGAATGAGGGATATCCCTTTCTTGAAGCTGTAATGCCACAATTCCCTTCTTTTCTTTGTCCAAGTCGGGAGGATCGATACCTGAACGTGCAAACGCTGAATTAGAAAAGCATGCGTTCAAATGCATGTGAGAGATGTTCTACCTACCAGCAAAGTTGCAACTCAACTCGAGTATTTTAATACGCGCCTCACCAGGGGAGGCATTCCCGATGTATGCGAGCGAGCGAGCGAGCGAGCTCAACAAATTGAGCATGCTGTTCCAATAGTTTTGGAAGTGACTGTACGACTGGCTTACTTTGGTGTCCTTGTCTCCATGGTCTCTGGCCATAGTAGTCCAGTCCTCCACTCAAAGGGTCGGAGGAAGAATGCATGGGGCCCACCTACGACCAATCAAATCACGTTATTCCCGACGGCTCCATTTTCAAGCCCGCTCATGGTGTTGTGGGCCGCACAGCCAGAAGCCAGTGAAATGGCTTGGCGTCAGAGTGGAAAATTCACCTGACTGAGTTGAAGCGCAAGTCTTTTTCTTTCCTGGCTGTAATAGGCAGCTTGCTGGTAGTAGAAGCCAGGGTTCTGTGTCTGGATAGGGGGCAGACCCATTTTGATTGCGTCATCAAACAGCTCTCCAAAACACTGGAACCTGAAAGGACACACACGTTTTCCAACAAAGCAGTCACTAGGAGTGGCGGATTCATCAATCGGGACCATAGACGGTGCATACTTTTCAAAAACTCTTCAATGTGTTTTCTACCCCTGATCCCTGTGTGTGTGCTTGTGCGTGCGTGCGTGCGCGAGAGAGACTCACTGTTTGGCCATCCACGCAGCATGTTCAAAAGCCAGTTCAGCACTACCAATCTTCTTCTTACAAAGGTCGATGTGCTTTCTGAACTGGGCAATTGCATCAAGTGGAGTGTTGTGCTGGAAACACAGACGGCACACCTACAAAGGAAACGACAATTGGATCTTTGCTCCGCAGCAGCACATTCAAACACAGCAGGCAGGAAACCGTAGCTGCCAACTCTGACCCATTTTGTTGGAGAAATCACTGAACATAATACTGATTCTCACTCACTGCCTCACTCACTGCCTCACTCACTGCCTCACTCACTCACTGCCTCACTCACTCACTGCCTCACTCACTCACTCACTCACTGCCTCACTCACTCACTCACTCACTGCCTCACTCACTCACTGCCTCACTCACTCACTGCCTCACTCACTCACTGCCTCACTCACTCACTGCCTCACTCACTGCCTCACTCACTCACTCACTCACTCACTCACTCACTCACTCACTCACTCACTCACTCACTCACTCACTCACTCACTCACTCACTGCCTCACTCACTCACCCACCCACTCACTCACCTTGTAATTAAGGAATCCAGCCAAAGTTTTGATCTCCAACATATTTGACTCGTGCGCTCTGAGCTCATGGACAAGACTGTAGGCACTTCTGTAGTGCCTGCGAGCAAAGAGCAAACTCAAAGGTCGTCGTCACATGCCGACACTCTTTTACTAAAGACTGGCTTACTTTAAGGCGTTCTGGGTGTCTTGCTTCAGCTCACTGAAGAAAGCGATTTTGAACTGGTGTCGTACAAACAGCAACTACAAACGGGAAGTCAAAAAAGTTCAAAAACTGAAAGAAGTCATCGCATCCCTGTTGAAATGACAGCTTTCATTCAAAACATGACCTAATTGCAAACATTGTTGTAGCCACTAACTTCCCATCGTTGACTTTTTTTCCATACCTGATGCGTCGTCTTGTTTAGAAACTCCTTATGCGATTTAACTCGGCGGATTTCATTGTAATAGTACGTCTGAGCGTGTTCGTAAAAGGCATTCTCCAACCTACACATTCAGACAGAAATCATTTCAAAACAAAATTGAATGCAAATTGCCACTTTTCAACCTGCAATGTGGCCAATCAGGTCGTTTCTTTTCTCCTTTTTTTGACGGGGGGGTGGGGGGACTAAGGATGGGACAAGCCGCACAACGAGAGCTCGCGAGAATGAACGGCCTAAGAATTTCCGTCCTTGCAAGGCCTAACATTTTCCATCCTTGCACGGCACGAGGTCTATTTTTGTTTTGGCTGTCATGTGTCCGCTTTAGTTCAATATTTCTATTATTCTCACCTTATAATGTAACCAACCAGGTGGTCAGTATGCGGCAGAACAAAAAGACTCTTTCCGGAAAGATCACAGGCATGACAAATAGCTGCAGCTCTTTCAGATGCCACCAAGTCTTCTCCTATACAAAAAAAAAAAAAAAAGGAAAGAAAATCAAAGTAACTCAAACACAAAACATGGGTTTAAATGCAATACACAGATGAAGAGATGAAGTCAATACCTGGAGGCAGAGGCGTTTTCTTTTGAATTAAAACAACAGCCACTTTTGTATTCCTGCTTTGGAGACTGGATCTAAAATACAAGAGCTGAGCTGAATTACAAAATCTTTTCCAAGGCCCTCCTTCGATTTCCTAAAACAAAATGCTGGAAATTCTACAAACGCTTTGGCTTGTTAATGCAATACTAGAGTGGCGCCAACTACCGGAGGGAGACAAGCTCCTTTGGCACATATTTGGTAAATACCAATGACACTGATAAAAAAAAAACAGTACAGTCATGATTGTTCTATTGGATTGTGTTTGCCAGGCTATTTGAAGGCGAGCAAAAAAAAAAAAAAGATTGTACCTTACAATCTCAACCTTTGTAGCACATTCAGATTGCTTCTCCTTCCACTGCGAGTCATCCCAATCCAATTCATAGAAGACAACAACCAGTGCCGGTACTTCGTTCAGGTGCTTGTTCATCCAGGACGTTTTCAGTATTCCTTTGGGAATGTACCACTCGTATGATGTACGCTGCAGCCAGGTAGGCAGGCGGGTAGGCAGGCGGGCGGGCAGGCAGGCAGGCAGGCGGGAGAACAACATCATATTGACGACGTCACAACTCTTTTTTTGATGAGAAGACTCCATGGCAGTATTTGCTTAGGAGTCGATGCTAATACTACTACTAATAATAAGCTTGTGAAATGACTTGAGCGACAAACCTTAGTTCGACATTTGGGATACTCGTGGTCTCCAGGAAGGATTTTGAACGAGATTGGTACTCTATCAGCTCGTCGGTTGGCGCTGAACACATCCCAAATGGCACGGTGCACTGCATTATACACCACGTCCAAACCAGTGAGAGCTACAAAAGCCATCGGTCGGCAGCATAGTTCTGTGGGAAGCTCCCATTGCAGACCTGCCATTCTCAACTTTCAACAACGGCGTCAAGCACTTAGTCAGGAGATGGTAATGTCAAAATACGTTTCCTTGGGATGACTCGGCGAATTCAGCGTCGCAATTACTATACGATCGGCGGCAGAGAAAATACCAGTTTACAACCCGAATGACATTCCAGTCTTCCAGGATGCGCCCATAAATTCGACGGACAAACCACTCGAGTGACTCACGGTCAGCAATTGCTTACACGGGACAACCGTCGACCGGGTAGTTATAGAACCGAAACATTTGATCGATCAAAACGTATTCTAGGAGGACTGATACGCTCGCTGTACGAGTCAAGAGGGACCTAGGTTGGGTGGGTGTGCTAGTTCTTCTGCTTTGTTATTTTTTTGTCCCACTTCTTCTTTTTCTTTTCTTCTCTTCATGTGGTTGGAAAACAACGTTTGGTAGCATTACCGCCCCCAATTGGTTCGGAGTTAGACGTGATATGTGACCTCTGTCAAGCCACGATCTGTGAGCCCAGCGTGATCTAAAGTACGCATGCGCGGAAGGTCGCCATCTTGAATCGCTAACTACGGCATATACACTAAGTCAAAATACGTTAATATTGCCTGCGCAGTGGTGCGCCTTCGTTTATGATGGGAGCGACATGAGAAGCGAGAAGATCGCTTGTTTGTTTTCGGATCCTTTTTTTTTTTCGTGAATAAATTAATAGTGTCGCAGTACTACATAAAAAAACGTGGGCTAAGTACCTGTGCAGTACTGCCTACTCCCGTTGAACGTGTAAACTGCGTTGAATAGAAACATTTATTATTGGCTTTGCAGCTTCGGTACCCATATCGTTTCTTCGACGTGACACAACAATATCCCTCCAAACTCAACACGCTAGGTCCAAAGGTAGCTGGCAACTGGCGTTGTCACATCAGTATTTGTAGAGGCTAACCTCTGGCCTGTCTAATCCAGCTTTTTCAGGGGACAAAGTTTAGTGTGGAGCTCCACAGTTGCATTATAAAAGGCCACGTTTGCAAAGGTCCACTCTTATGAAGCATAGTTAGGAACTAGCTTCTGGCTGCTCTGTAGTTGCAATATTTGTAAGTAAAATCAGCAGTTGTAAAGAGCAAAACAAAAAACATAGAAGCTACAAAGTGCATCGCTATTAACCATGTATTTAGGCAAGTGACTTATTTTGTGGTGTTTTTCTTTGTTTGTTCTGTCCCGTGGCTCTCTGCCTAGTCTGCTGACCTCGTGTCATGGGTGGGAGTCTGGGTTGCCACCGCTCCATCCCCAAAGACCCCACTGATTTCAGCAACGGTAAGCACAAATTGAGCACGGCGTGTAACTTTGGAAGCATTCTGATGAACCAGGGTGGGAGTCTGGGTTGCCACCGCTCCATCCCCCACAAAGACCGCACTGATTTCACCAATGGCAAGCCCAAATTCAGCACCGCGCATAACTTTGGAAGCATGCTGATGAACCAGGACCGTGTCGACATCAACACGGCCACTGAGGAGGAACTCATGACTCTTCCAGGCGTTAACCGCACCGTCGCTCGGAATATCGTCGGCTACCGCAACTGCATTGGCGGATATAAGAAAGTGGAAGATCTGGCACTTGTCGATGGAATAGGGGGAGCCAAGCTGGAGGTGATCAAAGTGGAAATATGTGTCTCCAGTAGAAGTTGGTCAACTCCTTGTCCTCACTGTGCCAAGACCTGTAACCGTCGTGTTCTGGCATGAACATGGCCATAGCCGCCCTTCGCTCACGAGTACCCGAGGTGGAATAAGTCGGTCAAACCCCTGTCGGTCCTCCCTCGCCTGGAGCAGAGTTTGTATTCCGGCAACACAAGGCACCTTTAGCTTCACGGGCTACACTGTCCTCTTTCTCGGATATGCTTATTATGGTAGAGATACCATTCCGCTCTGTTTCACACCCCCATTCCCTCCTAAATAAAATAGTAAATGGGTGACCAGTATTTGTATTTCTGCACATTTATTGACGCTTAAAATGTCAAAACATGTTTAGATGTTGGCAATACACAGCGTGGCATTGGTTCCTCCAAAGCCAAACGAGTTTGAAAGGGCCACTCTTCTGCCTGAAGTCTGCCATGGCTGCGCCACGCATGGAACGTAATTGAGGTTAAATTCTGGTTGGGTGCGGTCTAGATTGAGGGTCGGGGGCAAGACGCCATGGTAGCAAGCCAGAGCGGTGATTGCCGTCTCCAACGCTCCGGCAGCCCCAAGCAGATGTCCGGTGGCTCCTTTGACGGAGGACACGGCCAGAGCTCCTGCACTTTGACGAAAGAGCCTCTTGATGGCAGCATTTTCCGCTGCGTCACCCAAAAGCGTGGAGGTGGCGTGGGCGTTCACGTAAGACACGTCTCCCGGTGAGATGCCAGCATCTTTGATGGCAGCCGACATGCATCTGTGAAGTTATCCTGCAGTTACAATCGGGCCTTTTTTTTTTCTGAATTGAAAACATGACAAAAGTCAAACATTGAATGACTATATGATTAAATGACTTGATCTATGAGAAGCCCTACGGGGACCACCCCGAGCCAACAGCCTCCTAGTCGCTGGCCGCCACTATCGGGAAAATAATAACGATTAAAAAAAAAAAAACATGAACGTCTGCTTACCTAAATGCCCCATCGCCATCTGCAGCAGGTGTGGTAATGTGGCTGGCATCTCCCGAGAGTCCGTATCCTAGCACCTCTGCGTACATTGTGGCTCCACGTTTCAATGCGTGCTCCAGTTCTTCCAGCAGGAGCACAGCTGATCCCTCACCCATCACAAAGCCATCTCTCTCTGGATGAAAGGGTCTTGAAGCTAGTTTAGGACACTCATTCCACTTGGTGGCAAGAGCACGTGCTCTTGCAAAGCCAGCTATTGACAGAGGTCCCACGCAGGATTCCGTCCCACCCGTAACCATAGCAACCGCATCGCCGTGGGCAATAAACCGTGCGGCATCCCCAATGGCGTGCGCGCCGGTGGTGCATGCTGTGGACACAGCGTGGTTAGGACCCTTAAGATGGTGCTTGATACTGATATGGCCAGCAGCCATGTTAACAAGAATACGAGGCACAAAGAAAGGACTCATTTTCTTGTAGCCCTTTTGGTGGAAAGCAGCAGAGGTGGACACTATTTCATCCAGCGACACCATGCCCATGCCAACATTGACACCAGTGGCGAGTTGGTCCTCTGTGGTTTCGGGGTACCATCCCGAGTCGTCCAGGGCAAGCTGAGCAGCTCCAAGTGCCATCACAGTGGCTGGTGACATGCTACGGAGCTCGCCGCGAGATGCAAACATTTGCTCATTAAACTGACCTTCTGCATTTCCTCTGGGTACCAACGCTGCTACTTTGCAGGGAATTGTTCGGTATTCCTCCGAGCAAAGAGCCACAATTCCACTCTGGCCCTTAATAATGTTGTTCCAGGGTAAAGCCGTCCCTGTGCCCAGAGGGCACACTATACCAATGCCAGTAATAACAACCCTTCTCCGTCTTCCGGGGCTGTACCACCTGAAAGACTGTTGGCTCGGGCAAGTGGAGGGATTTCTTTCAAATAGGATCCTTCCACTCGGTCTTTGTTTCGCCCAATACGTTCGGGACAAAAACATTATACTCCTGTAGTTCGTAAATCCACACTAGCTGACAAAGTAAGAAAGTAGTGCTGAAAGCTGAGTTTTGTAACGCTACACATCAAAAATGCCGGTGTCGGGACAACCACATCTGCTTGCTGGCTGGCTGTGTCCAAATTCACAGGCTGCGTCCCCCTAGCGCCAGTTGGAAGGCTTGGTCCGGCCGTGGCGAATTTGGCCAGGTAGGGCCGAATGGCTGGCTGGGCAGCGCAATATGGCGGCGACGTGACGTCGATTTCGACGCGACCAGACCGCACCGCACCGCACCGCACCAGACCGCACCGCACCGCACCGCCGGTGTCCTCGACTGTGTCCAAATTCACATGTTTGCTAGCTGTGGGCAAATGCACACGCTCCCTCGCTGTGTCCAAATTCGCGGGCTGCGTCCTCCAAAGCCACTTCGAAGGTTGCGCCCTTGAACGCACAACATGGCGGGCGGCATTTCCGGCCGGACGAGTGCAAATTCACGCAGCCTTCGGCAACCAACCCCTATAATCTGATGGTCCGCTTTCTATGGAGACGGGCCGTGAGTTCAAGCTATGAAAAAGTGCAGACAGAAAAAAATAATCATCGGCATTTAGCCATCGAGTCACTCCGGAAATGACGTCATGTAGCCTGAAACCCGGCCGAAAACCGGTCTTCTGAGGACGTAGCCTGAGAATTTGGCCACAGCTTTGCCATGTCGTATACTTGGCAGAAACCTTACACCTCCAAAATCATCATTTTTCAGGAGACCTAAAAAACAGCATGTTGTTCAACCATTGAAATGTCATTTTTAAAGAGAGGAAAAAGCTCTTTTTTAACACATTAGATTGGTTAATCATAAAAATAATATTCACGCGTGGACGAACCAATTATATGGCTCATTAAAAAAATATGAAATGTTCCTAAATGTGGTGTCAAATCGATGATTTCAGCAGTTATTGGCCGGTTATTTAACTCCAGTAGGTAACAACATTAAAAAGGAAAGAATTGAAAAGTAAGGACGTTCCGATCCATCAGTGACCAATCATCATCAATTGGAAAAGTGTGTGATGGGTATTTTTGATCAAAGCCATCTATGGCCAATCATAATTGCCCTCATAATTCTTAAAAAGAGAAAATCATGTCAAATGTTTATGCCTTAATTGAGAAAATGTGCACGTCATTTACTTTCACCAGCAAGGTCCAGTGCACTGCAGTTATACTTGTTGAAACGACTTGGATCTCAATGGAACGGATGGAAGTTACCAATGATCCTCCCCTTATCTTCATTTGGTTGCTCGATGACACCGTTTGGTATGGTCCTTGTGTTGAGGAAACAATGAAGTTTGTGTCACTGGAAGCAAGTTGAAAATGGCACACCCTTCACAGCTCGGTGGGCCTAGTGGTAGAGTGTCCGCCCTGAGCCTGGAAGGTTGTGGGTTCAACCCCCCGGCCGGCCGGGTCATACCAAAGACTATAAAAATGGGACCCATTGCCTCCCTGCTTGGCACTCAGCATTAAAGGTTGGAATTGGGGGGGTTAGATCACCAAATGGTTCCCGAGCGCGGCACCGCTGCTGCTCACTGCTCCCCTCTCCCCCAGCGGATGGATCAAAATCACACAGGGATGGGTTCAATGCAGAGGACGAATTTCACCACACCCAGATATGTATGTGACGATTATTGGGACTTCAACTTTAACTTAAATAAGCTAGCGCTTGCAGGAAAAGATGGTTATCAAAGATGGGGGGTGAATCAAATAAAATGCTCACACAGGATTGCGTGATGTTTGAATAGCCTCACCCGTTGTTAGGAACAGCTGGAAAGCAGGATCCAGAGACACACCCGAGGACAATTGCCCCGCTCTCATAATGTGTCTTTTGCCTGCATCACTTTGCTCCCTAGCCTCGCCGTCGTTCCTTAAGCAAGTAAGGTGCAAGTAAGATAAGAGGAATAAGAAGTCAATTTTTGATGTCAAAGATGGAAAGGTAGCGGGAAGAATGTCTATGAAATGCCACGTAGCAAAACGCTCGATTCACCTTTTTCCATTCCAAAGCCCAGCCCGGCCGGCAACCTTTTCTCTGCGACTTCTCTCTCACCTGCTTTGTTTGCCGATTGTTATCGCCAGCAACCGTGCACCTACGGACGAGATCCATTGCGTACGAGTCCATCTTACGGCAACGGCAAGCGGACCCCGGCCTCAGCGGCACGTCCACTCCACTCCACTCCACTCCACTCCACTCCACTTTGAGAAGCACCAATCGGCAAAGTCTGCTTTATTGTCAAATTCTTTCCACGTAGCAGACGAATGGAAATGACAAGACAGCAAGTAACAATTGTGTCAAAGCAGAACTCACCGAATGCAAAATGAAGAAATCAGAGGTGGTTGGCAGAAACAAATACACGGCATGTTTCACAATTGGCTTGTGCTTTGGTTCCAATATTTATGCTCCCTGGCAATAAATCTGTATTTGTATCCGTACGGCCGTAGATGGTACGCCAGGTACTCCAGAGCATAGAGTCGAACAGCGTAAATGTAGTGAAAGGACACGGCGAAATCGGAACAGCAGCCTGGACCCTGGAGGAGAAGAAAGTCACAATTCAATTCGATGCATCGGTAGCACGCAAGTCGGTGTCTGGTCTTCTTACTTGAACGGGAGGGTAGTGCTCATAAGCCAGGTACCAAGGGGTCTTTTGGAACTGTCTGACCAAGTGAAGCTCTGGAGGGAAAGGATGGAAGGTTTGCCGGGCTTTCACGTCTCTGGTATCCAGCGGCGCCACCTTCATGGTCTCCATACACTTGCCCAGAGCCACGTCCTCGGTGGAAGAGAAGTGGCCGCACGCCCCTGTCCTGAAACCTCGGATATATCTTCTCAGGGCTTCCTTGCTGAGGACGTAGCCGGCGCCGCCGCTCATATAGCCTTGGCGGAGAAAAGGTTTAAACCTTCTTCCCAGGTAGAAAGGCTTCTCGGGATCCAGAGCGGACAACATGTAGAGGAGATTCTCCACAATCACGTAGGTGTCGTCGTCGGCTTTCAAGAACCATTCGGCGTTGTCCAGGTGCCGCCCGTAGATGTACTCAAAGGCGCCGACGGTCTTCCGGTACAGGTTTTCTCGTCCCTCGCTGACGTTGAGTTTCACGGTGGGGAAGTCGCTCTGGACAGAGCTCATGTACAAGACCACGTGGCAGCGCTTTGCCCACGTTTCCTTAACGTGCTTGGTCCGGGACTCCATGGTCTTGGGCCCGGTCATGATCCAACACAAGATACGGCTGGTTTGCCCAGAATTTCTTGTCCGACTCAGGTTGACGCCTAGATGGAAAACGTAGTATCATGCATGTACTGCATACAACCAAACAAGGACATTGTTACTACGTGGAGTCATCGTTCGAAGAATAAAAAGTGGCCGTCCGTTCCAATCGGAATTAACGCTAAGTGGCCTTTTTCAATCAATGTATAGCGCTTTTCTACCCCAGTGACTGGAGTGCACCGTGATGACGCAGCAGCATCAGGCGCGACCGAGGGTTCGGTGCCTTCGTCCACAACAATTTTGTCAGGAGTTCCAGGAAAATGGCATCCGTGTCAAAGTGGCAAAAAAAAAAAAAAAAAGATATCAAACTTCTGGGCGAGGCCACAGAGTAACAATGAAGGGCCAGTTTTGGGTGGGCCTCCGGGCGGGCCTACCTCCCTCCCTCCCCCCCCCCCCCCCCCCCCACACACACACAAGTCTATTTACTCTCGAAAGACAAAAGAATCTTTTCTAAAGAAACACACAAGCCAAAGCAGTGTCAAGTGTTCCTTTTCCAACTGCAAACAAACATTTGGAAAATGTCCACCTACCTTGTTGATCTCCTTGCCAAGCATCTTGTGTATGGCTCTTGGGAGGCCAATTTGAGTGGGAGAAATAGCGCAGGGACGTAAATCCAATCATCAGTCCGGTGAAGAAGATTGAACGGGACCTGAATTTCATTCTGTTAGCGCTTCCTCAACCAAGCGGGCAGGTGCACAAACGGTGCTCTTGCCTTTTGACCGGGTGTTTAGTTGAGCTTCCGTGTGCCAGCCGGCCGGCCGGCCGGCCTCCCTCACTCCCTCCCTCCCATCTGCTGCCAACGTACGGTCAACCCTAAGCCACTTTGCCCCTTATTGACACAACTTTCAGCTGCTCCTCCCTATGGCGGCGTTAAATCATTTCACAAACTTTCTTCATTTCTTCTATGGCAAGGGAAAACATCCTCTGCCAATGCGAGTGGCCATGTCATTTTCTGTCATAACCAGCGTTGGTTCAGGAGTGTCACTCACTCACTCACTGCCTCACTCACTCACTGCCTCACTCACTCACTCACTGCCTCACTCACTCACTGCCTCACTCACTCACTGCCTCACTCACTCACTCACTCACTCCTCACTCACTCACTCCCTCCCTCACTCACTCACTCACTCACTCACTCACTCACTCACTCACTCACTCACTCACTCACTCACTCACTCACTCACTCACTCACTCACTCACCTTCAGCCAGCATCTGCTGAAATCAGGTCAGCGTTGTCCACTGCAAAGGCCACAAGGTGGCAGAGCTGCTACAGAAAAGCTCCTTCTTTAGCTGCACAAAAATAGGTATAGGAGAAATTACTAACTGCCTCACTCACTGCCTCACTCACTCAATGCCTCACTCACTCACTGCCTCACTCACTCACTGCCTCATTTACTCACTGCCTCACTGCCTGCCTCACTCACTCACTCACTCACTCACTCACTCACTCACTCACTCACTCACTCACTCACTCACTCACTCACTCACTCACTCACTCACTCACTCACTCACCTTCAGCCAGCATCTGCTGAAATCAGGTCAGCGTTGTCCACTGCAAAGGCCACAAGGTGGCAGAGCTGCTACAGAAAAGCTCCTTCTTTAGCTGCACAAAAATAGGTATAGGAGAAATTTCTGTCAAATAAACTCCACCCCGGTCAAAACGTTATCTATTTTAGTCAACATAGTCATTGAAATCTAGTGACAGATATTTGGAAGATAAAAAAAAAGTTTTAAAAAAAAAGACCTAATCTCCTTCCATAGCATTTCGGATGTCTAATTGTTCTCCATCATTTGGAGCTGCTGTCAATAAAGGACACAGTTGCATTGAATGAATTTATGGTGGTAAAACAGCATGACTCACGTCACACGTCTGCTGCTGCTTCACTTGCCTATCTATCCTCTCAAAGTGTCCTTGAGCCTGATGTGATGTCATTAGTGAGAAAGAAAAGCTTCTTTTCATTCCACTGAAGGAAGCATGCGCTGGCTGGCTCAATTGTTGAGGCAACACAATCATAAAGCACCACTTGAATATGTTTCTCCAATAAAAGAAGATCAAAATAGGGAATGTTTTGATCGACTTCAGTTAGACACGCTGGCATAGGCAAAAAGAATTGGGATTTTTGTTTTTTTAAATGAACCATCTAACATGTCACTTAAGCATTATCATTGGGTGAATGGGAGGTGAAAGAAAGAAAGAAAGAAAGAAAGAAAGAAAGAAAGAAAGAAAGAAAGAAAGAAAGAAAGAAAGAAAGAAAGAAAGAAAGAATACAAATTATTTTTCTGGAGATGCAGCGATGTTAAGTGCGGCGGTCAGCTTTGCAATAAACGTTTGGACGGCCAAATAAACAATGGCGAGCTCAGCGGAGGTGCCGTGTGACCAGATTAGAGCTTTCATGTCCATTCCATAGGAACGCCATACTTTAGGCTGCGAGTGTCCATTTGCGTTTATTGACGAGCTATCCGTCCCGCTGCCAATAGAAGCGCTTTTATGACACAATGGGGAAGGAAGGAAGGAAGGAAGGAAGGAAGGCCCCTTTTCACATCCTGCTGATGGATGGAAAATCGCCAATCGCTCTAATGAAGTAAGTCCATTGCAATGGTGTCACGGGTTGAGAAGCCGTGGGGGAATTCATTCCTTGCTTTTGATTGTCTGCTTTTGGAACCTGCTGACAGAGAGGGATCTTTTCTTAATCCGGGATCGTAAAGGAGCTAGCTGCAAGCGCAATAATGGAATCAAAACAAGTTAGGTGTCCAAAGGAATCTTTGAGAGGCACAACCATGTTATTTGGACAAACAACTGAAAATAGCATACCATGTTATTTGGACAAACAATTGAAAATAGCAATATACTATGTGCGATGTGCATTTATTGACTTGCTATGGATTGATGGCAAACGTTGGGCACAGCTCTCGCTGTCATTGTGAGCGCGCTAATAAAAGGCCTAGCTGTCATCTTGGAATCGCTTCAAATGTGGCAACATGTTAGAGGAATCTATTTAAGGTCAGCCTCAAACAAGAATTCTCGTCCTGGGTAAAATGCATGACGTGCTGGACCAAGCAAGCGTCAAGGCTATATGGCTCATTAGCGCCGTTCTTAGGCTGGATGACAGACGCTGCACGCTTTAAGTGACGCAACTGGACTTTTTTTCGGTTCAGGTCAAGACAGCAGAAACAGAAATGCAATGGTAAAGAATGACGTGCCCTCAGATTGGAATTAGACCTAGCAGCAGAGTAGGGGGCGGCTCACATCTATCGGATTGAAGCATAAATGGCTAAATTGCATCATCATCCAATTGATGACGTATACCAACAAAAAAGAGAACACTCCATCAGATTTGTGGGGGGAGGAAAGATGATGCAGAGGCAGGCAAGGGAGTCCTTTGCATCCACAAACGCTGGCTGGCTGGCTGGCTGGCTGGCTGGCTGGCTGGCTGGCTGGCTGGCTGGCTGGCTGGCTGGCTGGCTGGCTGGCTGGCTGGCTGGCTGGCTGGCTGGCTGGCTGGCTGGCTGGCTGGCTGGCTGGCTGGCTGGCTGGCTGGCTGGCTGGCTGGCTGGCTGGCTGGCTGGCTGGCTGGCTGGCTGGCTGGCTGGCTGGCTGGCTGGCTGGCTGGCTGGCTGGCTGGCTGGCTGGCTGGCTGGCTGGCTGGCTGGCTGGCTGGCTGGCTGGCTGGCTGGCTGGCTGGCTGGCTGGCTGGCTGGCTGGCTGGCTGGCTGGCTGGCTGGCTGGCTGGCTGGCTGGCTGGATGGATGGCTGGATGGCTGGATGGCTGGATGGATGGCTGGATGGCTGGATGGCTGGATGGCTGGCTGGATGGCTAGCTGGATGGCTGGCTGGATGGCTGGCTGGATGGCTGGCTGGATGGCTGGCTGGGGTCAATATTTTACAGCCAGCCCTACCATGGCTGACATACAGCACAGCGGTGGTGCCTTGCGACTTCAACTGACGTCATCCCAAATATTGCCAAAAAAGTACAAATGGTCAAAAGAGCTATTAAGACCCCGCCATTTATGGTATCTTGCTTCCCCCCCCCCGAGTTGTATACACTGTCCCCATTTTGATTGTAACATGCAGCAAAGATCCAGTCACGCTTTTAGTGCTCTGATCTGGACCAAAGCTCTTAAACACAATTTTGGACTTGGTTGACTTAGCATGCGCACTGGCATTTTCAGCAGACACACAAAAACTCTTGTGGAGAGAACATTTGCATCAAGTGGTAAATGACAGCAAAAGTGCTACAAACTCTGTCATTGTCCTAATATATTCAAGTCTGCTTCTTCAATTACAAAACAAGTTCTGGTTGATTGTGACAACGACGAGGCTTTTACAAGAAGAACATGTTATTATATTCAATTACTGCTGTTTTTAAAAAGTACTTGATGTTTTTCGCAGCCATTAGAGAGTGGCTATTACTGACGCACTTGTGAGATCTCAGAAAATACACAGAGATCCGCTCTGCTCTGCTCTGCTCTGGTCAAGGCACAAAAGATAGCAGTGCGCTTCTTTTCAGCCTCGGTGCTGATGTCGGTCGGACGTAAGAAGCGCTTTGGTCCACAGAGATGTGGGTGGGTGGGTGGTTGGTGCTGAAGTCAAGTGATGTTTGATTACGCACTGGTTCTTTTCAAAGACTATGACAAACATTGCGCTTGGTCATTTGTTCCGCACGTGTGAAAGTGAATGGTGCTTTGAGCCGCCCTCCCACTGGCTACTTTGTTGTCCTTTCAATTGTTTGTGCTTCAGCCTATTTGCTTCATTGTCTATGTTCAAACGGAGGCCGCCGCCGCGGCGGCTCTCTTCAATACGCAATCCTACGTTGCCCGTCCTTTTCTTGCCCCATGGGGACAATAAAGAACTCTTACATGGTGAGTGAAAAAGGGACCACGACAGCCAGCCAGCCAGATGATGGATCCCTTTAAAGATTTCTAATTGCCTAGAGATGCTTAGGTCCAAATGAAACTTGTCTACTCAATGCAGGGGCTGCAAATCCTTTTTGATATTCTTTCAACGGAGCTGCTGCTGTTATTTCATGACCCAACCAAAAGCGGATTTGTGCAATTTGAGCTTTTCCTTGCCCTCTATCATTGGGATAGATGCCCACATAAAAGTGTCCTAATTCTGTGAGGGAATAAATTGTACTTTTAGGGCATTGCAACTTCAATAGAGGTGTCTTTTCAATCCCCGTACTGATTTACTTAACATAACCCTTGGCAGCAATGTTCAAAAGTTCATGCATCTTTTCAGGCTTTTTCTTCCGCTCAATGAACGATGATTGGGGTCAAATGTCTTTTTTTGCTCAGTGTTAAAGCACGCTACGCTACGCCCCCCCCCCCCCCCCCTTACTTTAACCAGCAATCACATTGCCAAGACCACCGCTTTGTGTCAGTAAAGGTTAGTTGGATGCTACTGTCTGAATAGATATCAGTTTCCAGAGCACACCTACAGCGGTCACAAGCAGAGGAAGCCTATGGCTGCGGCGAGCGACGACATGCAGCTAGGCGCTTGGTGTGACAGAGCGAGATGGAAAGCCTTGGAAATGGGAGTCGATTTTGCCATCTGTGGTCAGGAAATCTCGCTCGCCTTCTGCTCCGATGTTAAATCATATATACGTACGTACAGTGAGGCTACCGGGGGGGAAATTTGATCCGAGACAGCCAGGAACAAAACCAAACCCATTTTCCATTTGACTCCCCTGCACCTTGGGATGTCGCAAATCAAATATCTAGGGATTCACGTGGGGGTCAATTTCTTCATTCCATTTTGCTGCGAGTGCACGATATTATTGGTACAGAAATAAAATGCCTCATTATTGATCAAATCAAAGCACGCAGTGGGAAAAGCACAGACACTGATTCAATTGAGCAAAGAGCCAACACGCGGTTAAGCCCAAAACGATTCATTTAGCCTCACCATGTGAAGTAAAGTTCACTTGCACTTGGTAAATGACACTATGAAGCTGGAACGCGCCTTTTTCAATAATGCGTCAAGGGCGAAGCTCGACGCAGCGCACCCCAGCTGGCCAGCCCATCGGCCGGCCGACTGGTGGCCTGGTAATAATATAACGTACATTGGCCAAGATTCAAAAAGAGCCTTTCGTTGCAAATCAGACGTGCTAATCACAAGCATCTCCCGGGCTGTCTGGTGTACGTTCTTCATTTTTCTCAATTCCAAGTGAATCGAAAATAGTTTGACGAAACCATCGTTTTCAAACAAAGCGGGAAATACTGAAAGCATGGCATCGCTAATGCCATGTTTTATTAATCATCAGATTGGTGAGTACAGATCCTCGCAGATTAAACATTTGCTTAGCACATAGGTAAATAATACAAAGCCATTGTTGATGGAATAAAGCCAGCCACTTGAGCACTCACTGAGTTACGCGCACATTGAACTTCCATAGTGCCGTGGCCATCTATTCATCCTGAACACACTACTCTTGAAAAATGCTTTTCTGATGCAAATGAGTGGCACTCTTAGTAATTACACCTTTCATTTGAGAGGGTCGACCTAAATTTGCTTCCAGTTACAAAAGCAGAATGTTTGAAAAACACTTTATCCATATGGTACCTACATTAAAACATCAACTGATTTTCTGTCAATCACAGACCATTTACACTCAGATTCGCACCGTTGCCGAGTGCCAACTGAACCCATGTGGCTATGTTTACATATAGTCAGTGGCACTGAAATATCATGGTTAGAAATCCTGCTTTTTTTTTTTTTTTACATTTTACGCCTTCAGTATAAAGTGGAAGAGCAAGTCTTTTGTCGGAATTCCTCATCATCATAGTATCGCAAGGCCCGAGGAGCGGTCAGAGCAAGCACTTTTGGTGCGGTCACTTTAAATACAAAAACGCCTCGGCCGGCACCGCCTCCCTTTCCGTCGGACACGTTCGTAGTTTTTATTTATTTATTTATTTATTTATTTATTTATTTAGCGGAGGTAGCGTTTACCTGCGCCGCAAACGTTTGGGTTAAAACATGTCAACAGCAGCAGACGTGTCCATCCAACCACACATAAGACGTAAGAAAATATAGCCCCTCGAATATCAATGAACACCAGCACTGCAGTCGAGCGAAGCAGTCAGCTAATGCTAACGTTAGCAAGAAGCTAACGAATGCATTTAACCCTTTCGATGCAATTCATCGGATACAACCACTGAAAATACATCCACAAGTGAAAACAGAGCGCACAGTGCTAAAATCAGCAGAAAGACCCATGCTAATGCTATGAAAACGAGGGCATCATAGACACACAATATTAAGATCATATGCTTACCGCCCGCTTTAGTGTGTCCGCCGTTTCCATAGGAACTGAACATCCTTCAAGTGATTGGCACAGACAAGCAGGACCTGAAAAATGAAATTGAGCAGGCACTTCTTCGGGGAGTTGCGTGCATAGTTGCATCCAACATTTTCATCTCTCCATTTCGGCATCATCCAACATTTTGTGTCAACTTGAAGTCATAAATTTGGCGGACTTGCCAAATTGTTTGGCCACACCTGTTAGCTTGTTTGCTCGTGCCGCTCAAAGACGGTGACGTCATAGATAAACACAGGTAATAGATAAACATATCGAAAATGGATACGGGGTCAAAAATATCCCCCAACTAGATTATAAAAGTAGCTCTGCCCCAAAAACTGTGACGTCATAGATAATAAATAATAATAGGTCATAGAAAAATGGATACGGCGTCAAAAATATCCCCCAAATAGATGATAAAAGTATCTCTGCAACACCTGGAGGGGGAGATTACATTTTTCTACAATCCCGGAGACTCCAAGCGCACGATAAAATGTATTTAAAAGCTAAAAAAGTGCATTTTCCATTGGTGGTCGTTATAATTGGCGTCGTCTCTCTCTCTCTCTCTCTCTCTCTCTCTCTCTCTCTCTCTCTCTCTCTCTCTCTCTCTCTCTCTCTCTCACCTCCCTCTCTCCCTCCCTCTCTCTCTCTCTCTCGCCCTGCCGTCCGTTTTCCTCCGTACTCATATAGTTACTTACGTTCCAGTCGTTGAACAGAATAACACAGCCAAGCGAGTTTGGCATCATGAGCTTTCGTCTTTTCTCACTTTTTATGCTTTTCATCGCCATAAGCCAAGTTTTTTGCGAGGAGAACGACCTTCAAGAAATCGATGACGACTGGACGAACAACAACCACATTCAGGTAGTCCATTTTCGCTTCAGAATAAATGTTTTCCGCATGCTTTTTGCACTTACCTGTAATTGCCCCCAAATTAAAAATGTTTCATACGAAAATGTTAATATTTAGTAACACGAGACAAAAGCGTATATATACTCAGAAGAGATCCACGTTGTTTTTACTCTTTAACAACAATTAAGTGAGCACATTTCCCAAATGAAAATGAAGCATCAGAAAATACAATGAATTAATATTACGTTTTTTTTCCGGGTTCGCAGTGCACACAAACGATCATTTTGTTTAGAGAGAAAAAAAAAAAAAGAATCAAGGAGTAAGAAAAGCGATAAGACTCAATGCATACCGGAAAGCGTGATGAAACGTTATTGTTAATGCTGCAGCCTCGCTTGTCCGTATTGAAATGAATTGCACGTCTTGTGCTTGACATTGTGAATTGGAGCGATGCCAAGCTGAGGCCATTCTGCTAATGAGAATTCGCCAACAATATATCATTCCAAGACATTTGAGAGCCCTCTCTCAATCAAACAAATGCATGCAATCCCCCCATTATTATTATTATTCACAAGTTCAGTTATGTACAGAACAATATGATCTATTTTGCTGGACTGTTTCGTTCAAATAATCCTCTGAGTTTGTCCCACGGCTTTGCTTTCCACAGGACAACTGGATGTCTCGTGACCCCTTCAGAGAAATACTTTTGAGGAAGACAAGAAAGCCCCGGCCACATCAGTTTATTGGCCTGATGGGGAAGCGCTCAATGGGTAACAACTCTCAACGACACGATTTCTACTTCTGTTTGCCGTCTCACACTTATGTATAATGTTTCCCTTTTCTACCAAAGCAAAGACAGAGATTCCACGCAAAAGTAAGTACTTGCTATAAGAAGTTAAAAAAAGGGGGGGAAAAAAATCACAATTATTACGGAAAGTATCATTTCCTCAAGTGGCACAGGTTTGACCATTTTAAAGCTCTTAGATGACGTGAGATGTATCGTTCCTTCTTGTTGTGGCTGATCTTTTTTTTTTTTTTGAAGGGCATAAAGTCAACTCTTTTGTCGGGTTGATGGGAAAACGAAACCAAGAAGATCCAGGTACATCATTGTGCCAGTACAAATATTGCACCTGTGCCTGCCTGCCTGCCTGCCTGTATTAAGACAATCCTCTCTGTGCAGATTCCTCCCAGTGGAGCACAATACAGATGGATGACAAGCGCCGCCGCTAAAAGGGTCACCTTCTCTCCTGCCTGTTTCTTATCTTGGCATTCCTTCACCTCTGTGTTGATTTTGTAGATGCTCATTACTGTTTGTCAAATAAAACAATTGTGTTTACATGTTTTAGTGGTGCCAATGTCGTACCTGATCCGCCTGGCCGACCGCCCGGGCGGATCAGGCAAACATTTGTTGCATTCCAACTTTATTGAGAATGAATGGAAGAAAAGCAAGCATAGTTATGGATGGAACTCTCAAAGAGAACGCAAAGACCGAAACTGAACATATACGTGTATGTAGGTATATATAATGCATTCAAATGCGAAACATCATGGCTAATAGATGGCAAGTTAAGGCTTGTATTCAGATGACACTTGGGTTAGGAAGCCCAAGCCGAATGGGAAAACCAACTCAGTCGGGAAGCGAGAGCAAGCCCGTTCCGAATGTCATTTCACCACACAATTAGTACTGCAAATTCATTTTGGAAACGGTGGCCGTCTGCTTCCAGACATTTATACGTGTCCAGTGAACTTGGGAAACGTTGGACATCAAATATATGATCCACTCGTATGATTGCGTACACACAAAATATTGATGGCTAAATAGTTTTCAAAAAAATGATGTGTTTGAATATTCGACACTTGATTTTAAAAGGCAAATGTTAAGAAACATGCTAGCAAGAGCTCAAGATGATTAGCAAGAGAAGTCAATGCTCATGATTTGTCTCTCAGATGATGTGGTTGGCTGGCCAGATTTGGAAGATCGTGACACCAAGTATTTCCTTTTTTGGGGGGGAATAGTGGAGCAGAGTCTCTGTGGGGGCGTGGTGCCATGCCCATCAATCGTGCATCATAAAGCCAATTGTAGTGACGTAGGAGGTTCTGCTGTAAATGCTATTTGGATGAGCAAAAGCAATTTCGAACTTGAGTAACTAAGTAGCAGCAGCAGCAGCAGCAGCAGCAGCAGCAGCACATAGGTGGTTGCAGTAATGCAAAACTCAAGAAGAAAATATGAATTGCAGTCGGAAAGAATTGATCCACGATATGGTCCAGTGGCTGTTTGAAGCTTTGGCTCCACTCAGTGATATCAATGTATTCATATGCCGATAATACATGAACTTGGAACATGAGACTATCTTTCTTTGTGAATTTTTGGAAGGGGAATTGAAATGTCCATTCAAATCATGTTTGCCTTTCTGCTTGACTTATTTAGTCGTTACTGGTGTAGATGGACAGTGTGCGGGCTGACGGGTCACTGGCATCAATCCAGCGGGGCATCCAGAAATGGGGGAGCAACTCGGCATGGCCGGGGTAGTGCTTTTCAAAAACCTGTCTGAAGTAGAAGGCCTCTTTGGTGCGGGGAGTGTTGTGAGGGAAGAGCTTGGGAGCGTTGGCCATCTCGCCGTCGCTCACCTGTCCAGAGACCAGGAAACAATCATTTCAAGTGAAGACATACTGCAATTGCGCACGCATTTTCTCTGCCTATTGCACGTTCCTCGCACATTTGTATCTTTCAAATGTGCACATACCATAGACTCAAGGCATTCCTCAAGAAAGATATACCAGGACTTCTTAACAGACATCACACCATCACTGAAGGCTTCTTTCCTCCTCCACAGAATCTCATCGGGGATCAATTTCACACCTCTGAAGGAGTCCCGCAGAAGGTACTTCTCCACTCCGTGCTGCAGACGAGTATCGCATAGCAGAGGCAGTCAATGCTTCTAATTGCTTTCTTTTTTTTTTTTTTTTACTTGACCAACCCTGGGCTTTCTCATTTCCTCAGGCAAGGATAGGTAATACGCCGTCAGTCTGTGGTCCAGGAAAGGCACTCGGAGCTCCAAACTGAAAGCACACAAATGAACGGAAGCCAGAAAGACACGGGCAAGCACCCGCGAGCGGGTAAAAGGTTACCCGTGCGCAGACGTGGTGCGATCCGCTCGCAGATTGTCAAACAGGTAGAGTTCTTTCAGCAGGCGGACGCTCTCTTCCGCTCCTGCTTTGGCGCTGGGAGCCTGCACAAGGGGGATCAAAATCAAATCTTGTTTCTCTTGATTATGGCGGCACCATGTGGACAAACGCGGTAGAGCTTTGCCTGAAGTCGAACACGTCAAATCCCGAGGTCTTGCGCAACTCGACTTTCTGTTTCCATGGCTGTGTGAAGGATGAATAGCACTGAGGTGATGAATAACATTGTGTTTAAACGTGATTGTATCTTCATTTAAAAAGACAAAGTGTTTTTGTTTCGCAACAAAGTATCTTTTTCATAAGAAATATAAGAAATGGACTTATTCTTGCAATCTTGCAGCGTCAGTATTGAATATCAGTCACGGATGACATTTACATGCTCAAACGGATGTTTTTAGAAACTGCAACAGCGTACTACAAAACATTTGAAACACCACTGAGCACTTGCCTTGTGGAAGTAAATGTAGCCTTGCGTGAGCTCATCGGAGCCTTCTCCGGAGAAGATCACCACACTATCGGTCTTCTCACCAATGTATTTAGACACCAAGTACATTCCTACAGTGACCAAACAAGGCCAGTGTAAGAAACATTTCCAATTCTCCAGAGTTGCAACATTTCCATTCGTTATCTACTAACGCGTAAGACACCGACCGCTGAAGGACGTCAACCCGTTGAAACCTTTTCTTTGTAATCTGACAACGCCATTTCTCTGTCAACCCGTTGAAACCTTTTCTTTGTAATCCGACAACGCCATTTCTCTGTCAACCCGTTGAAACCTTTTCTTTGTAATCCGACAACGCCATTTCGCTGTCCAACGTGGGAGAGCCGTTCTGCGCTCCAACTCTCACTCTGCTCACTTTTGGAACATGACCACGTTTCTACGTATTCCGTCTTTTGCTCGAAAACGGATGGCTTTGCCTCCAGTATTAGCATACTCCAGTATTTGTTGATCTGGATTGCCAACAAATGAATCAGAGAGAAAGCAAAAGCATGGGCTGACATTTCCTCAATAATGCTTCACTTTTCACTCACCAACAGAGGCTCGAACGGTGGTGATGTCGTAGGTCTCGAGGCTTACAATCACTTTCTCCACAGCCTGAATGCCTTCTTCGGCAGTGAAGTTCACCTCGTGGTGTTCGCTGCCGATGTAAGCTGCGACCTTGGGGGAAAAAGCCAAATCGCACTTTGGACTCAAAGACACTGTCCAAATAAAGAGACATTTTTGCAATTGCCATTTGCCTGCGCGCCGGCTGACCTTACGGGCCGCCAAGACGTCCGGGCTGTCTTCCGAGCCAATTGAAAATGTTTGAATGGGATACTGGAGTCCCACTTCTTTTGCCAGCTTCACCAAGGTAGCGGCAACCAAACTGGAATCCAGACCCCCTGAACCACAGAAAACAAACTCCATTCTTTTCTGAGATCCCACGAATAGGCGAAGACATTTGAGCCATTACCCGAGAGAAGACACCCGATCCTCCTGGTGGCCATGAGCCGTTTCCGTACGGCGTTCTCAAACAACCTTCTGATGTTGCCCTTGACGGTGTCTTCGTCAAAACCTAAGACGTGGCAGGCAGCGCTGACGTTTTGCAACGCTGACTTTTTGCAAGGTGACGCTGAAGGCCGGTGGCTACCTGCTGCCAGTTTCCCCACGGTGTCATAGATGGCGTGAGCTGGCTCCTCGGTGCATTCGTGGAACTGCTCCAGCTCAATCCATTTCACCTTCCCATTGAGGCTCAAATGAAAGACTTCAAAATGACCCGGCAGAAAGGGGCTGACTTTGGCAGCCGTGCCCATGGCGCGGACCACATCCGTAAGGCCTGCGAGAAAAACCAACAGGTTTGCACGCGGAACGCGCTCCCAGTGCACTTCGGCCGTTACCTTTGGCCTCGGAGCTGACTCCGAGTGTTCCGTCGTCGGTCAGAAGTCGAAACAAGGGGCGCACGCCGTACGTGTCCCTTCCCAGGCACACTTTTCTCTGGCTCGTGTCCAACAGAACGAAAGCAAAGGTGCCGTCCAGGAGGGACACGGCCTTCTGAATGCCGAAGCGCTCGTACAAGTGCAGCAGAACCTCGCCGTCCACTTGTGTCTGGCAGTCAAAGTCAAATTGCTTCTTCAGCTGAAAGAAGAGTTGAAGGAGAAAGTAGAACGTATAGTTGATCAAGTTGCCCAGAACCCTTTGAGACTTTTCCCTGATGATAGTATTTGACTGTAATGCTAGCAAAAGAAAGCCTTGGAATCACCGAGGCTTTCCAAGCAATTGGTTTGCCTCACGTGGCTTTCAAGGTGCTTTATTTGCATTATGGCGCCATCAAGTGTCCAAACAGGAAAATATACTGAGATTCCAGTAGAGGGACAGACAAGATGACAGACACTCAATCAGTAGCAATCTGTAGGTGTAGAATGCAAGTACGCCTTAGCAACAGGCTATCGATTGCAGCAATGAAATATGATCCACACCTGTCTCAATGGAAAAGTGACAATCTTACACAATGATATTCTTTTTTTTCTTTGAGTGAGACTCACCATAACTTGAAGCTCACAACAAACACTGACAACGCCTCAGGGGGTCTACTCGTCTCAAGTTCAACGGAATATAGAATGAGCTAGAATGCATCATGCTTGCATACGTATGTTGGTGACTGACAAAAGGCGTGACAGGCTGGCTGGCTGGCTGGCTGGCTGGCTGGCTGGCTGGCGGGCGGGCGGGCGGGCGGGCGGGCAGGGCACTTGAGCTGCACAAAGGCTGCTGCCGTCTACTGCTGCTCATTTCTTGCTCTTAATTTGACCTAAAAGATGACACCCTCATATTTTGGAGTCAACAAATGCATTTTCAAACTTGAGTCATGAGGCCTTTTTGAACGCATGTCTGCAAATTCCATGTTGTCAGTTATTTCAGTTGTTTTTTTTTTTCTCTTATATTGAAGGATACCAACCAACAATGGAGTCCACATGTTTAACATGCGTGACCACATTCCTTAAGGAACGCATGCAAAACAATCTTGCCTGAGGTTTTCCACTGTGGAATTAACATAAAATGGTTTTCTGGTTTTTCTCTGCGGACGCCAGCTTCCTCCCACATTGTAAACACATGCATGCTGTAGGGTTTTGGTTTTTATGAGCATTCTTAAGAGCCTTTCATTTTCTCAAAAAGCAAAGACGCAAACAGCGTTAGGAGCCTCGAGAAGGGTATGGACAAAAAGACGTGCTTATGGAAGTCGGTACCGCAGGCTCAGCCAGCACTTGAAGTTCATTGTTGCGCTCCCAACTGCTGTTTACCCAAGACCCATCCGTGCCTGCTCCAAACACAAGGGAAAACTGCAAACATCTGCTACGGTCTTACTGTGAGGTGGTTGTAAATCTCGCCATTGTAGCACAGCCGCAAAAAGGGCAGTTTGTTGACGTGCAAAGGTTGCATGCCATGCAGCTGATCCAAAATGGCCAGCCGATGGAAGCCAAAGCAGCAGTCGGCGTGCCCGTTGATGCTCTCAAAGCGGAAGGCGTCTGGGCCTCGGTGCGCTATCTTCATGGCGTTGGTGCACTGAGTCGACAGGCAGTCGTCGCTGCCGAACATGGCCCAGATACCGCACATCTCGGATCTGCGGAAAGAAACAAACGGACAAAGACAAAAGGTGCGGTACCAGCCGAGAGCCAAATAGCGGCCAAATCACCGTACTGCCCCCAACCGTTTGGCTTTCGAAGGCAATCAAAAAAGAAGCCACGGTTCATCATCAGGTAAGTGACCTTAGCAAGGCGCCATATTAAGCCCAATATTTTGACTCGACACAAAATGGCCGAGTTGAGTTTTCGTTCCTCTCGGATAGACTGTCATCCGTACAGAGACATCATCAAAAATGGACAAAAAGAAAAGCAATAGTTTCTGCTTTTTCAAGCAGAGAATATTGGTGGTGGCTGCAAGGCGTTCTCTGAAAAGGGTTCGAGCAAAGCCGTTTCAAAATGGCAGGCAGGCAGGCAGGCAGGCAGGCAGGCAGGAAGGACAAAGAGCCAAGACAAGGAATCGCCTCGCAACCGAGGACAAAACGCAATCAATAACGAAACTTTGCAAAGTGGTGGATGAACTCGTGATGGCCTCCAATTCTATATTAAAGCAAATATTGAAAATGCTTATTGAAGGCTGTCAAAGTGGATGAACTCGTGATGGCCTCCAACTAAATACGAAAGCAAATATGTCAAATGCTTGTTTAAGGCTGCAGGTTATCCTGAGGTGACTGGTAGTTTACCTCTGGTCGTCTGTATGTCCGTCCGCCCGTCCGCCCGCCCGCCCGCCCGCCCCCTGTATCCAGTCGTGCCTCTCGCCCAAAGTCACTTTCAATGGAGCTCATTCTTCATTGTTGTGCTCAAACATCAGACTGGCACTGGTCCAAAAGGGACAAACCTGCAGCAAGAGCCTCGGAGCATCTTCCTCACGCATATTGACGATTGTGCAAATCCAACACAATTGGTTTGGAAATGAAAATGGCTTCCATTTCCTCTCCTTGGTTTGAACATTTCATTCAGTTTTTGGAAAGAAATGAAAATCAAAGCACTTGTGTCAATCTACAAATGGGAATGAATCATCGACAGCGATGAATTTGTTGACCACACGAAGCTGCAAAAGGCATTTCAACTTGAATGTGAGGAGGAACTTGCACTTCAGAACCACTGGAGCAATTGGATCAGTCCTTTGAGAGAGACACTTGCGGCAACACTGCTGGCTGTCTGTCTGTCTGTCTCCCCAAACAAGTTGGAACGTGCCCGTGCCACTTGATTTGGCTTTATGAAGGAACTGAGAAGATTCACTCCAATACTTGCTTCGATAGCTATGCGCTCGCTTTGCTTTCTCATTCGCCTTGACTGAGGGGGGGACGCTTACAAATGAGTAACATGACGGCGGAGCAAAATGGGTTGTTCAAATTGCTTTTGGCGTCAAATCAACCACTTGGTGATGTAACGTGCGCCCGCGCGAGAGACAGACAGACAGACAGACAGACAGACAGGTGAAAATGAAAGAACGCAATAGGCGTTACTCATGCGACAACAGCAAGTTGAAAATACTCAGTTGAATATTGCTCACACTGAAAGTCATCGTAGTTTTTTTCTTTTTTTATCTGAACACGCTGTCAAAAGGCGAACGAAACAGATGCATATGTGAACATTGGTTCCGGTGTCAAAGTTTTTACCTTGTTCTTTCAAAGATTCCCAGGAGTAGAATTTACGTTGGCGGAGTTGAAGCTGGGGCTAGTGCGATCGAGCCGAGCCGGGCATTGGTTTCCTTGTGTCACATCGAAGATGGGGGACGGCGTAATATAACTAGAGCCAATTGAGAGAAAAAAAAAAAAGAAGAAATTCTCCACCCTCCCTCCTTCCCTCCCCCTCGCACGCACTCACTCACTCAACTTTCAAGACTCCTGATTATTTGGACACTTGTTGCTGTACCCAACTCAGAATGTCACTTTTGTTCTTCTTTTGTGGTAGCAAAAGTAACATACAGTATAGCAGTGGAATTATGGAGCAAGAATCACGTCAGTTGCGCTCCAATTGTTGTCACCTTTACATTTTATTCAACTCTATTTGTATTGCATTTTGAAAACAAGTACACGTTTTAAAACTGTGCACAGAACTGAACAAAGAACAGTGAAATAAACACAAAGAAATATTTCAATCGGAGTACAACTTGGCAGAGAGACCATCCAAACTATAGAAATTCACTTACAGAGTTGGAATTTCCATAGGTTTTTGTCAAGAACATTAGCACAAGGTAATTATTCCGGCAAATGATGTCAAAAGAATCATGCATACTGTTCAATTGCTCAACAATCATTCCTAAATGATGGCTTCAGTATTTGTTATTGCAATGTATTTCTTAGTCCAACCTGGTAATGGTGCGCGCAGTTGTAGCCTGAATCAGAGTTCAGAAAGCGGCAAAAATATCCACGTACGTACAAGTTAGTCTTCACCAATTCTGGTGAAAGGACATGGCGTATCTCAAAAGTCAAAAAGGAACCAAATCACCATTTTGCAAAGCAACAAATCACATTGCTGATATAGTATTGGCATGAAGCCTGGACAAAATGTTGCAATCTTATTAGTGTCGTAATGGAAGAAGGTCAAATATTTCAAATGTAAGGCTTGCTTTCATTTTTCTATTACCTCCAAAGTGTCCGTAGCGTTATTCCCAAATAACCCAATTCAGGGGGTCAACCAAGCTTTTTGAAAATGAATGCGACTTCCGGTTTATTTATGAATGCAAAGATCCACCGGTTTGCTAAATAACAAATGTGCTCAAATTTCATTTCTTCTCAGTACACATTGTTTTTTTAAATAATACTAGTCTTTTTAAATGCAAGTCAACTTTTCCAGATCTTTTTTTTGTGCCGCCGATTCCAAATTTACCTTCATTTTTCTGTAATCACATCAGGTTTTCAGAAGAACAACAATCGTTATTATAACAATAGTATAAGAATAACGTGATATATAATAATAGTTTAAGGGTTAGGTTCAGCAACACAGATTTTTTTGCTGGGAAGACAGCGCATGGTCAAAGTGCTATCGCACAAGCTTTTCTAGGTCTCGACAGTGCACTCTTTGTTTAAAAAAAGCCCTTTTATTTGGACATCTTGGAAATAGCAGATTAACACTGGCTGTTCACAATGGCAAAGTTTCATACTGCAATCGGTTGGGGATTTCAACGGCTGTGAGATCCCGCGCGTTGTCTCACAGAGTCGCCAACAGAAGCGATTATATTGCCATTATGGATTCCACATGTCACAAGCGACGCCTTCAGAGGCAGAGGGCTAAAGAAAAGAGGAAACCCTTGCCCACAAATAAAGGAATGTTCAAATCCCATTTCATTTTCCAGCTGCAGGTGTCATTCGAAATATTCAGAGTGCAGCTTTAAATGATAACAATCATAAAAAACCCGGGGAAAAAACACCAAACCTGATGTGCTAGGGAAAAAAAAAAAGAAGCTTAAAAAGGAAATGTAGCGACACAAAGCCATCTCTGATCAATAGTTTGATGATTACCAGTAATGATATTAATTGAGTGCAGCCATGCTAATGATTTTTTACAGGTCAATATGCTGGCTTCTCATGTTGATGACTTGAGATTTACGCATAATATATGATAGAATAAGCCTCCAAACAATATGTATTGCACTTAGTAATGGCGTATTGCTAAAACTTACAGAGCGAGAGCTTGTGTCTTGGGTTTAGAGAGGTTTGGAAGAGTCACCTGGTTGCCACAGGCGCAAGTCCACCAAAATCTGGTTCAGCTTGTGCAGCCACAAATTCCTCTCATCCTTTGTGTCTGCGCTCAGCCAGTTTCTGCATAAGAAAGCAATTTGCATGCGCTCAGTCCATGTCAACAACATGTGCCTTGAATCACATCCCGCTGATGATGGTCTACATGTGCATGGATAGCACATGCGGTTTTGGAACCCCAACCGACGTGTATGTCGAGGAATGGAGCCCCCGCACAAAGCAAGTCGTGCGGTTTGCGTACGTTTGTTCATTTCTTGGCAACAAACGTCTCCAAGTATGGGCACCCGCCGCGCACCAGCCGTTTGACAACAATGGAATTACAAAATCGGCCAATCTATGCGTCACCACTGGGCCATACTAAATGGCTACGTTGGTACTTACTTGGTAACACACATGGAGTCGCTGCATTGACTGACGAGCGTCTCTTTGTCGTCCTCTCTCTGCGCTCGAACTGTGACGAGCTCCAACGTGTTGGGTCTGGCGCAAAACTCTCGCTTGGCCGCTTCCACCCTGTTACTGATGCACTTGGCGAGGTTGATGCGGCCAATGGGATTCTGAGAAAGCGCACACCGCAAAAAACAAACAAACAAAAACAATTGTTCGACAAGTGTTGTGTGGCTTCCGAGCGGTGACCGAACAGGACGCACTGATTTTTTCACTTCTTATGGCAGATTATGCACATGCACACACCTGACTTTTTTTTCTTTTTAATCACAATGAAGAGATTGGCAGGGCATTTTCTGTCAAGTCCTGCCCAATGATCTCTCTCTCTTTTTTTTAACTCTTGTGTCGATGTTTTGGCACAAAAAGTGTGTCCGTAATTGCAACTTGATCTGCCAAGTTCAGTCACCTGTTTTCAGCCCATTCCAAAATCCCAAATGTGCACTGCGCTTGAACTGTGGCAAAGATGAACCCTCTGAGTAAGAGTTTTACCTTTTTCTTTTCATCATCGGGGTAAGTCCAGTAGGAGATACAATATCCCGATAAGACGCACCATCTCCGACGCCAGGCTCCAAAGCCGCTGACGTCTTCAAACATAGTCTGGAGGAAGGAAGCATTCGGTCGTAGAAACATTAGCACCATTGGCAGGAATTAGTCCACAACCTCATTACTGTATCAATGACTGGGGCAGAGCGGGAATCTAACAGCGCACCCAGCCAGCCTCATTCCCCCCCTCCCCCATACTGATGAGATAATAAAAAAAAGTCTGTGGCTAGGCCAAATGAAACACGACATTGCCAGAAACGTCTTCTTTTACTTCTGTTCATGCGGGTCACTTTGGGGACACCCACCCATGTTTAAAAGACACAATTTGAACGCTTGACCCCGCCCATCCCATCCCATCCCATCCCATCCCATCCCATCCCATCCCATCCCATCCCATCCCATCCCATCCCATCCCATCCCATCCCATCCCATCCCATCCCACCCCACCCCACCCCACCCCACCCCACCCCACCCCAATTGAAGATCGCTTATACTCACCAGAAAGCCTCGTTCTTCCACCTTTGAGTTGACTTGGCACAACATCCTGAGGTAGACGTGGCCCTCCAGAGGACACAAGAATGGGACCTTTTGTCAAAAGCAAAGAAAGACAATGACAAGTGTACGGATGGACTCACTTCAAAAGACCGGGCCATTATTCTTATCTATGCACATTTCCACCCCATTTTAACCTGTGAAAACATAGAATACTTTGTGCAAGAACTTTTTTTTCCTCCCATCAAATTTGGAAAGTTACATTTTGGAAAGAATCGGCAAACATCGGACTTCAAGTCTGTATCAGACTAAAAGAGTAATAATGAAGAAAAAAAATGACCTTCTCCAAATGAAACTTGTTCTCCCCAATTGAAGAAAGAGTGAGCTTGTGATGTCCAACCAGGACAAAGTTACTGGTACGAACAGCGCTCGGGCCGCCTGGACTTGCAAGAACTTGAAGAAATGTGAAGAACGTTTCCGACATCATTGAAAGGACACAAGTTAAAGAAAGGATTGAAACATTTGCCAAAAATATCAATACATCGAGTATATCTAGTCAAAGGGATGAATGTCCTTTGAGGTTACCCTACAATTAGCGTCGCGTCAAATTGTCATTCTCATGCTGAGGGTCATTTTAGACATACCTGGTGTCTGGCTGCTTTTCTGAAAAACAAAGATAAACATGACGAAAGATGAGAAAAGAAAAATGCACGGCGCAACAAAACGGCAAGGCATTCATGGAGACGCAGAGAGTCATTCGCAATTCCTTAGCACTGGCAAAAGCAGTGTTGTGTAAGGTCAGACTGCATTTTCCCCATGAGATAGATGCCCGTCAATTCTTCCACTGGCAGAGAAGTCAAATTTTGCGTCGCTAGCCACCCCCCCCATTACGCTACATCAAGAGACGTCCTAATTACGAACAGATACATCAATCTCCACAAAGAAGGGAATACTTTCAAAGGCTTACCGTGATAGCAAGAAATCTCTTGGGAGTGATGGCCTGAAAGGGAATACAGATCATTTCATGTCACAAAAACAACACTTGTATGCAGCCAGCCGTGTCCTAAATAGGCGACTGAATCATCCACATCTTGAGAGCACATGGAATAAGCAGAAGGTCTCATCTGACACGTGCACCCCGCCCCTCATACCTTGGACTTGCTGGCTTTCTTCTTCTTGTCACTGCTAATTTCACACTTTTGAATCTGAGGATGGAAAATGTTCAAGAAAGCTCGGTTGGTTGGTACGAGAAAAGGAAAAACGGGCCGTTTGATTGAGGACAACTTTTCATATCATAGTGGAATCCGGCTCGCCGCTTTATGACCAACGGCGTTTGCATACACGCCGAGAGCGCGGGGCGGCGTGCCTCGCTGCGGACGTTGCTCTTTTCTTTTGACAAAACCTTGATATTGCGGACAGGAGATTGAGGACTCCCTTTGCTTGGGCAAAGTGTCAAAAAAGCACTTTTGAAATACTCACCAGACAATACACTTGGATATCAATGGCAAACTCACTGGAGACATCAGATCTGATAGCCCAGAAACAAATAATAGGAACAATCAGCTCCATGCTGCTCTCATTTTTCACATGAAGACAGACAGACCGACCGACTTTGTGTGTCTTACAAGGTCAACTTTGTGGGGAAGGTTAGGGTGTCCCCAGTGAGCCCACAGTGCGTGCTTGCCAGGGGAGTGGCCACTGTGTTTTCAGCTCCGGCCCGAATCAGGATGAAGAAAGAATGTTTCGTTGATTCTGAGACAAAAGGGCACGAGGTCAAAAAGAGCCGGCCGTCCGTCCGTCCGTCCGTGGTGATGATGATCATTTGACTTCACCGCGTCTACCTGGCTTGTTGGCAGAAGAACAAACAAAGTCTGCCTTAAGAGGCAAGCGCAAGTCTTGGAGACAGACGGAGCCCTTGGAGGCGGAGATGCCGGTGGCTTTCGAGGCCGCAGGGGTTCTTTTCTCGCCCTTCAGATGCTGCAGCTCTGTCTTGAGCGCCTCTCTCTTTTCAGCTAGGGCGAAGAAGAGAAAAAACATATCTATATATGTACGCGTGTCAGGACTAAAGTCTTCTACTCGTGTGGAAATCCAGATTCAACGAGCGCGTCTGTTCATATTTGCACAATTGAAGAAGGAGCCACTTTTCCCAAGACTGTGCTGCACTGCACTGCACTGCACTCACTTGCGACCAGCAACAGCCTCTCTGCTTCAGCCTCCACCTGAGAGCCTTTCCCGTGTTCTTCGTCTGTGCAACAGTTGAGAGCCTGGCTGGCCTGGTGGATGATTGTTTGCTGCAGGTTCATCTCATTTGTGAGAATCTAGACAAATGGTGAGACAACGGCTGGAGTCACGTGCAGCACACCGCTTGCTTGGCAAATTGACACGGGCTATTTCAAACCTTCAACTTTTGTTTGACGCTAGACAAGCTGGCGCCTCCCAGTTCCTCTGCTCTGTGGGAAAGCTCTTTTTTCGCCGTCTTCCCCTTAGCGTCGGCTTTCTCCGACTCCTTGACTCGAGTGGACCTATAAGCGTCAACACTGACGCCGACGTACACGGATTAGGGCCGGCCTACAGTTTAGCGACTAGGCCAAGATTGGGAGGGTCGAGCAGAAATAGACACACTGGTCTTAATTTGAGCAATCTTCTTATTTCCTGCGCATGTGGAGTGAATTTCCACTTTCGAGCCTAAAACGGAAAAGTAACTGTCCCTCAGCCAAGCAAAGCCCTCTTTGTCAGTGTTGAACTGGCCTTATGGCTTAGTATGTCCCCCTGCGAGCTCAGGAAGTCCCCCGCAGAGTAGCTGGGGAAATCCAGGTTTCGCAGAAGACAAAGTTTGGATGGGTATAAAAGACGCAGCAAATGAAGCAGAATGCTCACTTGGGCTGCTGAGCAACGTCATTTACGGCACGACCTTCCGGAACGTCATCAAGAGTGCCTTACCTGTATGGTAATTTGGGATTGTCATCTGTGACATGGATACTGTCAGAAGTGGCACTCCTTATACTTGCTCTCTGGAACGGAGGTTGGCAGGCTTCATCTAGACTGCTATTGTTCATGATGAATGAACCCGCTGGAGTTGATGTCTGCAAAAAAAAAAAAAGAGAGAAGGGAATGCCTCATTATATATATATATATATATAAATATAGTATAATACTACATCATTATTTTGGGAAGGGGCAGGCAACAATGAGAGTCACAGGAAGGATTAGTTATATTAAAACAAAACAAAAAACAGATGGAGTCGTATCGGGACTACATCCGCACGCATCATACCATCATTGTCTCCGGACTCTTGACCACGGCAGCAGCCACGGTCTCTGCCAGTGGCGTGAGAAGGGACATGGAAGAGATGTTCAAGGCATCCTCCGCCTCTTGATCCTGCTCCTCCAAAACTCCTTGGAACAGATCGTTGATAACGGCAGAGTCGACGGAACCGTCGACACACAATTCGATCTCCCCGTCTTCGGCGTTCTCTTCATCTTTTGACGCGTCAGCCGTTTTGTCCTCATTTCTCATCGGACTCGACGCGGATGCCGGGGGACAATTGAGGAAGCCGCAGCCTGTCGATCACGTTAAACACGGCCATATTAAATGGGCAAAATGGAAATGAACTGAACACAATGCACAATTTTCTTATGTAGTGCGATTGTCGCAGCACCTGGAAACTGGAAAAGGGGGGGGGGGGGGGGGGGTGTGAAAGTGCCCTAACTGCCTCCATGCCAGCGGGTAAGAAAAAAAGTGTGCATTTTCATCCATGTTTGGAACAATTAAAAGAAAATGATTATGAACTGGACAGGTTCATTTAAAAATCGGAACTTTGACCTGGAAAATAAACTTTCCCGCAGTAAAAGGGTACGTCAAAATACCTAGAGTTGCGCCCTTTACAGGGCTTTTTGTAGCTTCAGGAAAAGGTGCTTTGGGCTCATCTTTTTGCTCAAACAAGGCCATGTTGCTATCCACACATTTGTCAAGACTTTCCTAAAGAAAAAAAAAAAAAAAAAAAAAAAAAAAAAAAAAAAAAAAAAGAGAGAGAGAGTGAGAGATTTATCAGACCAAAGTCAAAGTCAACACAAAACAGACAAGAAACTGTGGCTGTAGTATGCGCAGACATCAATCCCATTGGACACGTTATGACCCCAACCGTGGTTTGCTGCACACGTAAAGATCTGGAGGCTATTGGCCACCACTTAATTAGGTGGTGATGCCATAGGTAACTTGAACAAATGACACACAACATTGAGGCAACTCGCATGTGTGTGTGTGTGTGTGTGCGCGCGCGTGTGTGTGTTTATCCACCGTATCCATCCAATTTGGATATACTATTCACGCAAACACTGTAGTATATCAACCTTGAGGTCTGCGCTTTTCTTGCTTTCTGAGCCAGCAGCGTCTCTGCTTTTCCACAAATTATTGCCCTGGGGCCGACTCCGAATCTGGGCCAGTTCAGACTCGCGCTCCTAAAAAGAGAAGTCATCGTCTTTAGTAGACAGACGAGAAGGATAAATGTCAGCACTAGAGTCCGCCCTCCGTCTGTCGGTACCTACCAGTTTTTGTTTGTGGGCCAGATCAGCTGTGGTCGTTTGTGCCGCTTGGGCAGCCATGAACCTGTTTTGCACAAGTCTACTGTTTGGTGTGGCCGGCTGGGTGCTTCGCCCCGTCGGCGAGTTTGTACGCTCCTGGCATCGCTCGCCAAATCGGTCCAGGAAGGACTTGACCTGGACGCCTTTGGGCCCTAGAGGAGAAAAACGTCAAGTGTAGGGCTGAACCACGACTTCTCTTTCAGCATGAATAGAAGCGCTTGGCTGTCAATCCGACTGGACTGCAACGTCCTATCGGGGGTCAATTAGCATTACAATGAATGACTCAAAAGACACAGTTAAGGTGAGATTATTTGAGGCTCTTGATTCTATGATGGACTTTTGTAAATGGGATTGTACATGGCGGATAGCGCACTGAAGAAAATGGTCAATTGAATTCAAATATCTGTCCGAAAAAATGCACTCGCATTATAGCTTACCGGGACTAGCGGCGGTGTTCTTTGCAAAGGTTGCTTTGGCGGAGAGCGGCGGTGTGAAAACATTGGCAACAGCAGCGCTCTTCAGAGAGCTCGACGGCGACTCCGCTGCTTTCCGAGGCCTCGTTACCGAATTAGGCGTCGCTACGCTCGCGGGACTTTCAGTCTTCTCGCGGGACTCGAGCGGCGCGGCGGCCACCGCCTGGATGAAAGCTTTCCGGGGCCTTGGCTCATTTGATGAAGACGTGGAGGCAGACAAATGCGCATTCCTACAGGCTGACTTGGGAGTAAAAGCTGCAACAGACTTTTTCTCTTTTGAAATGCTGACATGGCTTAAGTCATCTTCCCAAGTTCCAATGGTGGCAGCAAGGACGGCCAGTTTTCCTCTCCGCCCGACTGACGTTTCCGAGGGTACGGCGGCCGGGCCGGAACTTGTCGCGACATTTTCTCTCAAGGGACGCGGAGGCGTGGCGTTTTCCGCACTCTCGTCTACAAGAACGAAACACACCGACCGGTTAGGCAATGACAATCTGAAAAGCGAGCATCCCAATTTCAATGTTAACATTGAGCATGATCACACTTCCATGTTGATACAAGAACAGACAGCCCCAAGAAGCGTTCTGCACTTGGCCATTCCCATCGGATAACCATACAGCGCCATCACACAGCCCTAGCGAGCGAGCGGTCCGGGACGAGCCCAGCGGGAGCCGCTCTCGCGTTTCGAAACGCTCTCCTCACCATCATTGCTTTCGCTTTCGAGACGGAATAACACATACGAGGGCTGGCTGCCGCCCATTTTGGAAAATATGCAATATCCTTGCCGACTATAGTGATTGATATGATTCCCATATTTCACATGTATCTAAAGAATGGATATTTTTCATGGAATGCAAGAATTGTAGCACCTTAAGTTACACTTTGAGTCCTAGTTAAAAGTAAAAAGCAGCTTACCGATGCCATCCCAGCATTTCCTCTGTTGGGCAAGCCTCTGTAGACGCGACTTCATATCGGTGGTGACGGCGGCGGCGGCAGGTGAACCTTCCACAGGGTCTTCGACGCTCTTCATTGCAACGTCAACAACCCCGGACGTTTGCATTTTGGAAGGCGCAGCCGCAGCAATCTTCTCCGATGCCGGCAGAAGCGTTTTCAACTCGACCGGCCGAGCTTCCCCAGTCGAAGATGTCGGTGGGACGCTTACAGGGACAACAGGGGGCTTCTTGTCTGTTAGGGGATCTGGGCGAACAGGAGCCGGAGGTTGCGTTTGACTCTTTTCTGTCTCGACCGGCTCGGTATTTTCCGTTGAGCATCTGCGCTTGGACGGAGAAGGTTTCAAGGATGTCTGAGTCACTGGGAGGAATGAAAAGATAAAGAAGCTGTGAAGTCTTTGCCCAAGTGGTTAGTCGATGAAAATCAGACATACCTTCCGCAACAACCGTCTTAATGACCACACCGTTTGTATCAGTCAGAGGCTCCCTGGGTCTTTTGACTAGCTGTCGCTCTGCTGCATTTGGTCTGGCCGCCATCTTTTTCTGGAGGTTCTCTCTTCGAGCCCGTGTCCGCTCCAAGAGTTTCTGACGGGATGGTCGACATGCAACCGTTTTGTGACATTTTCCAAGAAGGCCATGCTAAAACAACTTCAATACGACTGACACGTGAAAGTATCAAACAGTTGACATGGGTTGTTGATTCTTTTTCCACAATAAAAGTCAATATCATATGTTGGTAACATACACCTGAGCCTTTCTTCTTGTATTGCACACAAAATCAAACGTTTCGGTCCAACGCCTCAAAGTGACTTTTCAAAGGACAGCATGTGAACGCAGCCGGCCGAATGTTTGGTGGTGGTCGGAGGGGCACACTGCCTGCCAGCCAGCCTGCCAGCCAGCCAGCCAGCCAGCCTGCCTGCCAGCCAGCCAGCCAGCCTGCCAGCCAGCCGACCGCCCCCCCCCCCCCCCCGCCACGCCTCTGACAGCCTGCCTGCCTCAGGTCTGGCTGATGTGAACCTTCCCACCACCAGTGTGAATGGGCGTGGGAGTGCTTGGAGTACAATTCCAAGCGTCTTTGAGTGTCCAAAAAGAGTGCTATACAAGTTGGATGTATTTCTTTTAACTGCAGTCTTATCCCTGTCTTTGGTCAAAAACAGACGACGTTTTGGGAATATGTGTTAGTATATAATGGTTCTTCCGCCAACTCCGATAACTTTCAACAGAGAAAACTACCTGTACACACCATCGATGGGCCTTGGAAAAGGACAGTCAATGTTTGAATCACAAACGAGTCGCTTCGTAACGTATAGGCCTTTTAAACGTTGAGCTGTCAGTAATTGAAAAGAAACGAGACGTTCTCACCGGTTTCATCACACACAGAGAACTATTGAAAAACCTCAGCGTTTGTTCAAATCGTTTATATTGAGAAATTCTAATCATCGCTTTGTAACTGATGTTACACTTTCGTCTTCCCTGCTAGTTTGCTAACGAGCGTATCAAGGAAGTGAAATGTTTCTACTCACCTCCGTAAAAGGATCCATTCTGGCACTAATGTCTTGTGTCTTATAGATTTCTAAAAGCTCAAGTACATTAAAATGTCCAAAAAGAGAGCTTGAAAGGAAGCGAGCGACTCTACCGACTGGTCTTCTCTTACCTCTTGTACGAAACAACTCCTGTTCAAATTCGAATTTTAGCGGCGCAGCAATTCCGAAGGTCTTTCTACCAATCACAGGGACGGACACTCAAATCAAGTAGGACCAGCCAATTGAAAGGAAGAGCCTGGGAGGAGGGGGCGGGGGGAGAGAGAGAGAGAGAGAGAGAGAGAGAGAGAGTGTGAGAGAGAGAGAGAGAGAGAGAGAGAGAGAGAGAGAGAGAGAGAGAGACCAAGCTTGCGTTGAAAGCCAGGGAAACTAAACAGAGAACGAGGAAAATATCGGTGAAAATAGTATATTTCAAAAGTGTGAGGTTAACAGGGATTACATGCAATCTTGTTACGTGGCAACAGTCTTTTTTTAACAGTACAACTAACAGAAAATTCACTCATACAATTAATATGTTTGGATGTATTGCTCATTAACTTTACACAAGTAATGCATTTGTTATTCATGAAACATCCGATTACATGCTTCACACAGCAATACAGTTTGAGATTAACAGCGAAATAAAGACATATCTTCCTTCAGGTGAAACAAACTACACCCATCTTTGTGAAAGCATTTTTGTTGTCTTCAGAACTACTTTTCTACCCTTGTTATTGAAACGTAAACAATCTAAACTTAAGACTTTTTCAAGACCACAAGAAATGTTAAGGTTTATGATCCCCACTGTACGCAAGCACTACTATGGGTGTCGAGATCGGAAGCCACACAAATGAAAGGGACACAAAAGCGAAGCTGCTTCATTTGACCCTAACTAGCCCAGTTTATGTCATTTTTGGAAAAAAACTCATCTTTTTCTATTTAATCCATTCATTTTGGAGAAATCATGAAATAACTAATGCCTTTAGAAATGGCCACTTTTAATGAGGACGAGGGCCACACACCCCTCCCCTCCGCTCCCCTCCCCTCAATGGTTTGGTCGATGACGTCACGCCAGGAAGCGCTCACTATTTCTCCATTGGAAATCATTGTACAGACATCGCTTAAATGTCTCTTTCGCTTAAATTCGGATCCTTTAAGCACAAGGATGTTTTTGGTTTGAGAAAAGAAATGGCAAAAAAAAAAAAAAAGACTTGGTAAGTGCACGCAGATATAATAGCTAACATCAACAACAAGAAAAAATTCAATAGTAAAATACAAAAATGACATTTCATTCACATGATGTAGTTCAGACTTGTGATGTCATTCAGTCTTCCGAAGCATCGTTGGTTTGATTGGTTTCCTTATTTTTTCGCACTTCCTCCAATTTTTTGTCCTGTCAAGGAAAAACAACAACATTGATCATGGAGGTAAAATATCAATTTAACAAAGCAAGAAGCTTACTTTCTCCTTGAATTTTTCATTCATTGCTGCCATCATTGCTGTGCGTTTCCCTTGGTTGGCTTCCATTTTCTGATTGAGTTTCTCCTCAGCCATCTTGCTGAAATTGTTGTTCTCTTCCATAGCTTTCTGTTGCACTTCTTTTTCATGTTCACGTTTTTCTGCTAAATGCTTCAAAACCTCAGCTTCATGGTTCTGGGAAAAAAAAGATGGTTCTTCTCAAATCATTATTGCGATGGAACATTTTCCTTTACTAAGAGTTAACTGAACAGAACAATGGAAGATATTTGGAGGGGATAAAATCAATCAATCAATCAATCAATCAATCAATCAATCAATCAATCCTTTCTTGCTTGGCAAACGGTATAGTACAACTAGGTGAATTCTACCTTGCGTCTTTCTTCGGCAGCATCCAGCTTCCTCTGAATTTCCTCCAGTGAAACATCCTTTTTCTTTGGAGGGGCCAAGGGGAAGTCGCCTTTAGTGTCTGGGGTAGGTTCACCAAGGATAACCTCGAAGGCCTGGCCAGAGGCCCGCTTGTCCAGCTCCTTGACCTGAATATCTATAGAGGGGTGTTTCATCAAATCAGCAAATCAAAGTCTTTCAATATTATAATGAACATGACATATTCACCTTTGGGGGCTGCCATCTTAAAAGTACGCTGGATGATTGACCTTAAAAGGAGCAAATGTAGAAAGGAGTAAGATGGATCACCCACAGTGCTTGACTAAACAAAGCAGCCGAAATATAGCGCAATGACGACACCCAGCGGTCGTCTGCACAATTGCAACCAACCACCGCCCATCTGCCAAAACAGCACCCCCCCCCAAAAAAAGACAAAAAACGCTCATGGCATCAGGAATCATTCACATTGCGTACAATTTCGTTCTATTTTGAAGTCCATGTGAAAAAGCAAATATTTCAAATGCATCTTGTGTGGATAAATGATGGATGCTAACATTTTGTTTCCATCGATGGGAGTCAGAGGCAAAAGATAACGCGTACAAGATTACACAATAATTGCGCATTTGAGAAAGCAATTGTCTTCTCGGGGAAAGCGGGCGGTGGGGTTTCCATCATGGAGTTGATTTCAGGGCGTTTCTTGTGATGAAAATATCTTTCTTGCCGAGTTGCATGTTAACAATATATAATTCTCAAAATAAAAATGAACATGCGCGCGCGCACACACAGACACACACACACACACACACGCTCTTCCCATTGTGTACATTCACATACACGCCCAATTTCAATGGATGCCTTAAAACGCAGATTCGTTGCTTGTCGCGAAGAGCAAACATCAATTTGTTTTCGTGACCTCATTACAAAAGTGTCAGGCTTGACGGTTAATGTTGTGTCAATGAACCCATTTAAATACATCAATGGGTGTTCTTTTCTTCGACAGTACTCCTGTTTGCCCCTCACTCGATCGGTAACAGGCATGACAATCACTATCAAACAAAGACGCCTTGATGGCAGCATCAGCATCATCAGCAGCAGCAGCAGCAGCAGCAGCAGCAGCAGCAAACAAAGACGGACTCACAACAGTTGATAGGATAAACAAGTCGCTTGCGTTCTCGTGACCAAAGTGAATGGAACAACGTCACATTGCACATTGATAAATGCAGTTTGAATGTGCCCAAATTGGTCTTGATCAAGACCATAGCCAAGCAATCAGGTCGCTACAAAGCGCACACAATGAGCAGCAGCAGCAGCAGCAGTAGCAGCAGCCTTCTTTGCCTTGGCAAGACACCGCCCTGGCCTACACGAACAATAACCTCGGTCGGCATTTTAGAAGTGAGCGATATGCATGCTACATATTGCTCACTTAAAACGCTGGCTGGGATACACGACAGACAAGCGATTCACAACACAAGAACTAAATCAAATATTGCTCTTAGCAGCGCAGATAAATGTCATTTAGGCACCATATGTCATGATCAATCCAGATTGACGCAAAATACTTACTAATGTGTCCCGCACACTAACAAATGTTGTTGTTTTTTGCACGCACGCACGCTCGCTCGCTCGCTCGCAAGCACGCCCGCCCGCTTCTTGTACACAAATCGCACCGGGTGTGCCAGTGTGATGGGACTGGCGGCGCGCACATAAATAGGCAACGTCACAACCGATGTCGTCATAGGCTGCGCAGCCATTGGTTGACTGAATAAGTCCATTTCAACGGGATTCAAATGTGCTCATTCGCTGACCTTCTTCTCCTCCTCACGTAACTCCTGATTGTAGAAACAAATGAATCTTGTTCACTTTACGATGGTCAAGCAAACGTGACAGTATTGTTACGATTATTCATAAGGGAATATTGGACAACCCTTAATGAATGATGTCCAATTGCTCTCATTGGGTCACTTTTTGCACGTTTGACTGCACCCTAATGACCGTAGCTGCAAATATTTGGGACTCAATATATACTACATCCATGAAGCATGCCGTCGTCACAAGGCGGGCTGGCGGCTGGGGAGTGCTGAGAGAAAGAAGCAAGCATGCATGCAACACCTGAAGGAAATACAGTCGAGTCAAATGCTTTTGTACAAGCAATTTATTCCTTCCGTTTTTCTGTGACGACGAGGTGTTTACTTGGCCTGAACTTGGTTTTCTTGCGCAATCTTTTCTCTTACGACCACAAGCTGCACACCGGGCCCACGTCCATGGGCGTCCAACTCCAGGCTCTGAGTCCCTTGTTTGTGCGTCCCTTGCATTTGCGAGTGTGCCTCCTGCGCAACGGTGACCTCCATCCTCTGCTGAACGATACCGGCGGCCTCATCTGGACCCGACTCGGCGGCGGGCACCGGCAGCCCCGCGACTTCCCCTTCCTCTACTGACCGCGGGTCCATGTGGAGAAGCGCGTGTTCTCGGTCGTGCCGCAGCAAGACGGTGCCGTCGGGCACCTGCGCCTCCTGCGCTGCCTGCGCCTCCTGCGCCGCCTGCGCCTCCTGCGCCTCCTGCGCCGCCTGCGCCGCCTGCGCCTCCTGCGCCTCTACGGGTACTGCTTCTGCACACAGCGCTCGCTGGCCAAGGTGGAGCAGCTCCACGGGTTTGACCGCTGTACTCAACTGGCTTGATTCCTGCGTGGGACTCGAATCCACCAGCGTGAGGTCGGAAGACGCGTGCAAGGTAACGCCGTCGGCTTTTCCGTCCCCGGTCAGCACGTATCGTGTGAAAAGTTGCGAGCCGGCGGGGAGCAGAGTGACAATGTTGGACGACTGGGCCAAGGAGGTGATGGGTAGGTCCGCCAGAGCCAACGGCTGAGCCAAGGAAGAGAAGGAGATGGGGGACAGAATGGTGACCTGCGCGGGCTGACGGTTGACGCTAGCAAGGGGCTTGTGCAACCGAAGCCGCTTTGTCTGGCGTTTGATGCTACTTTTGGCAGCAGGGTGCGGCGGGCATGACGGCAGAGCTTGATTCTGTTGCTGCTTTCGCTGTTCTGCCAACTGCGACTCCAGGTCTGCGCGCAACAAATGCATCCGTTGCTCATACACATACGCATTGGTTTTGTACACGGAATACGCGTTTCGTTGGAACTCACTGCAAAGGATTCGAAGAATTTGCGCCTGGCTGGGATGGGTCTGCTGCCGCCTCTTGGCCAGCATCTTCTTGACAGAGTTGAGCAGTCCAAACACCTGGCCAAGGTTACTCAGCGCTGCAACCTCTAGCAGGGAGGAATCGTCATCAGAGAGACAAAGGAGCGTGCCTTTTGCAAACACCATTCTCCGAGCGAGCGAGCGTCCTTTGCTGGGACGTCCGTACCTGTGTTCTGCAAGACCACCGACTCCTTGAGCAGCTGCAAGTTGTTCAGCAGATCCAACAGCTCAGTACTGATTTTGGTTACCACTTCACCCAGCAAACCCACGTCGGCAATTCCCTTCCAGAAATTGAGCGTGTCTTCTACACATGCGCAGACAGACCACAGTGCGTTTGAGTTTATTCACGCAATATCCAAGACATACAACATGATACAACAAACAGTGATACGCAGTCGGATGCGTGAAAAGGTCACCCCGAGCGAGCTATTTAAAGCTTTTAATAGGGGGCCTGCTTTCCCATACGTATCAGATATTGGCCAGATACTATCCTTACATTATGGACGACATACCGATACTATATACTAATACATTTGCGTTCTTTGAAAGGCGGGTGTCCTAACCAGAAGACCGTCGGTACCTGAGATTTCCCCAGAGTCGTGGCGGTGGCGGTGGAGCGATTCTGCCGACGTTGAGACGCAGTCCCTCGTTGCAGCCGCTCCCTCCGTCATATTGTCTCCTACTATCTTGCCGTTAGCAGAGGACTCCTGCGCTGAAAGAGCAACGCAAGCCAGCATGTTCCAAAGTGTACTGCCGAAAGAGTGATCGGACGGGAGAAAACATTGGTTCTCACCTTGAGCGGATGTAGAGGAGAGTCCAGTGCTGTCAGGTGGGAAGCGCGTGTTGTTGATTAACAAGTCAAACTTGGTGCTACGGCAAGTGTTTGTACACAACGTCGTGTGTTGATAGAAGTCAAGTTGGCCTGAATCCATAATCTTTCTGGAGAGAAGCAAGAAAATGAAGGAAGCTACTCATCAATAAAGGAAAAGGAAGCTGAATAAAGGAAGCAAGTAAGCAGAGTGGAAGCACATTGCTTTGGAATAATCCGTCTCTTTTCTTCCGCTGATCTGGAGTTAGGTGGACTGGGAGGGGGCAGCAGACGTACGTATACGTAGTGTGTCAAGACTCGACAATAACAGCCCACCTAAGCATGACTCCACCCATCCGGATTGCTCGTTTCCAGTCTTTCAGAGTGGCTTTCCCGGAAATATGTACAAACTGCTTTGGACTGATGAGCTGATTGTCAAACTAGGGAAGAGAGTGGTGGCAAGATATAAGTATATTAGAACAAACACACACACACACACCCATGACCCCCTTGTTGTTATTATTAAACACACTTTTGCGTTGCTGCAACTTGGTACCCGGGGGCAGTTTGAAATGAAATTCGACTGACCTTCACACATTTGACATTGATTCCTGGGCACACGAACTTCTTCACTAGTAACATTGCTTTACTGTCACCGCATGTTATAGGGCAGCAAATTTCAACGTCACCTTCCTCAGTCTCTTCTACAAGAACGAAAAGACGCACGTGAAGCAAGACGCCAGGCAATAAGCCAGAGTGTTTTGCATGCTTGTGATCCTCTTACCCGGATGGCCTTCATCTGTCATAACGGACACCGCAGTTTCATCACATTCTTCCCTGCAATGAAAGCACTTTGGGTTCATAATTGTGGCTTTTGAACATACCTGCCTGAAATCAATGAGAGTACGAAGAAGAAATACGGACATTCCAAAAGATTTGCTCGGTTATTATTCGAGAGAAGGTCAACCCCTTGATGTTCTTGACAGTGCTGCAGTCCCCACGGATGTAAATCCAGCTCTTGCCAACTCCAAATTGGGAGCGGCGAGTGTGATTGTGTCATTTTCAGTCAAGCTGAGTGACTCACCCTGCACTTATGGACTGGAGCTGAAGGATGACCTGGCTTTTATCGACATACTCTGCGTTAGTGTCACCATCAGTCTTCACCACGAGTACCTCCCCGCTGGACATGGTTACATCTTCCGTAGCTGCCATCACGCTCGTCTGTTTTGTCACTTTTCAAACAATTCCATGTTGCTAAAACAGGATCAACAAATGGATATCAAATATGAGCAATCTTGCAAGCATTCTCTTCCAAGGGATCATGGAAATGGTGAATTGGTTGTATACTGACTGCATGTATGGAGCGGCCATCCAATAACATAATACATAACGGCGCAGATGTGGTATGTTGGGGGGGGGGGGGGTCTGGATTGATAATAGAGATCCTTCGGGAGCTATTACATTGCACGACGTACATACTCTTCAGTCTTCGCAGTTGAATTCATACGTTTGATTTAGGAAGCAGAATGGCGTGCTTTTTGGCCTTGCTTGCACGGCTTCCTAAGCGTCAAAGTCTACATACACATCATGATGTTCAGTGGACGTCGTTGAGGCCCAAAATGAGAGAAAAACAGCACAGACAGCACAGCAGCTGCGGGCACATACAACGAACGCTCTTTGACTTTATACGGGCGGGCATCGATGGAAGGAAGCCATTACGTCTGTCTGTCTGTCTGTCTGTCTTTCTGTCTATCACAACGGAACGGCGTAACATATTGTTTGGGACCAAGTGGAGCAGCGGGAACTTGATGACTCATAATTGCCATTCATCTTGGGCTGGAATTGTTACGTACTCCTACGTCTCTACGAAACGTACGTCGTTTCGTAACGCGGCATTTTAACGCTGCGTTCCCCCGTAAAATGACGTCTGCTCGTGCGGAACCACGCATAGCAAACAACGGCGGCGCGGCGCGGCTCGGCGGGGCGCGGCGGCGACGCAACAGCTACATGTCGTCAAAGAACAGCCTGACATTTGCTCCTTACGCAGTCAAAGGCATTCAAGACTGTGTGTTTGAAAGATCAAATTCAATTTCACTCCTTTACCGTTTGAGCGGAATTTACATCCAGAGTCTGAAGAAGCCGCGCATGCGCTGTTGACTATTCCACTTTGACTTCCTGCTTGAGAGATTGACTTGTCGAAAACATCCACCCCTCAACTTTAGACGAATCCCAGTAAATGTCCAATTTAATCATATTGGACCAGGCATTTATCTATACACTGGACATCGTTTTCGGCGTTTTAGCCTCTTGCGGCTCCGATATTAGTAAGCGTATCATTCGGCTCAGTAATGGAATCGTAACCGAACCGGCCCGGGCCGGCCCGCAAATTGCAAAAATGTGCGTGTAATTGACGCCCGCTGAAAAGCATTTGGGGGTGAGGGGTGTCTTTTTCCCCACAAACAATCTTAAAAATATATATATTGTCACATATTTTGTCCACGAAAAATGTGTTGTGCAATTAATTACATGTCACTTGTTTGTGTGTATGTTCTTTTGTGTGGTTTTTAGTTTGTATAGACTTTCAGCCTGTATTTTTTTTATTTGAGCAGATGCACTGATCGGTTGGCACTTTTAATTTCGTTGTACATGTGACAATGACAATAAAGATCTATTCTATTCTATTACCACGAAATAAACTCAAAACAAAAAGTGTTGCCCCCTGTCCAGCATGGATTTGTCAAAATCAAGTTAATCCAAGAGTAAAAATCTCCAGTTTAATTTAAGGTTGGCATTTTTTCATTTTTTTTAAAGTTTTGACTTCAAAAAGAATTTGTTAAAAACATGGCATTTCCTCACCCATTTTTGGTCTCTTATGACCCATATTCAGTTGAAGCCTATCCACGCCTCAGCCTCCGTATCAACATGCGTATTAGTTGCGTGTTGCTGACATGCCAGACTTTTGGGTGCACGAATGAGAAATATACAGGGAAAGGTTTTCAGACTCCAAATGCGTTGCACAGCCCAAAACGGCAAACCGTGCGCTCACCACCTGCGGGAGTGGCCAAAGGGTGCATCGTGAGCCACAGGCGCCAAGGCACCTGGCTGGTCTGATCCCCAAAACAGAGGCTGCGAAGGTCGCATTTTCATAGCCTTAACTCACTTTGGAGGGCTGAAACCAGGCCAGATTGGAGGGCTGGTTGTTGAAGGCTGCGTGAATTTGGACAGCCTCCACGGGCCGGAAATGATGCCACGGCGTGGCCATATTGTGCGTTGAAGGACGCTGCCTATTCATTTGTGCAGAGATAGTCCGCCTGTCCGAATTCACTGCGGCTCACGTAGGCGGAGCTTGCAGTGCGGCGGAGGACTCAGCCTTCGGATCGGCTTTGGAACACGCAGCCTGCCAATTTGGACACAGCAAAAGTGTGTTTAAACAGCAAAGTCTTACTTTGACCTCAAATTGGAAAGTTGCTGAGTAAAAGCAGGCTTTGTGATTCAGTATGCATACAAACAGACAAACTTGCACAATACGTGACGGTTTATTCTGCAACATTTTCAGTGACATACATGTTTGTTTGTTTTATTTTTATAACAAAACGAGCAAAAAAGAGAAAGGAGGGGGGGGGGGGGGGGGGACACAAAGCTTGCTTATCTACTTGCAGCCATGTCAAAAGGGTAGTGCTGGGGGAAATCGTGGATGACCTTTACAGCTTCGTTGTAAAGTTCCAGGTCTGTGGCAAACATGGGCAGAGTGTCATAACTAGTATGAACAAATCAGAGCTCATTTGACATGTTCATGACCTACCAAAGGGAATGCCCTTCTCGTCTCGGAGCATGTTGAATGTGATGGCCCTTATGGCTCCTTTGTTCGACACCATTCCAATGACTTCCACAATTCCAGACAGCTCCTCTTCAAGCTGATCAATTGATAGATAGATAGATAGATAGATAGATAGATAGATAGATAGATAGATAGATAGATAGATAGATAGATAACCTTGTTCACTGGAAATTGTAACATACAAATGAAGCCAAACTCAGCCTTGATCCATTTATGAACTAGATTTTTTCTTGAATGAATTGAAACAAATATCCAGAACGTGCAAACATTGTGCTGTTAGTGCCAGACTGCTGAGGTAGAAAAGAAAGGCTATACAAGTGAAATGACACATTACATTGACTCACACTAACTCAATTGTACGAGAATGGTCACTGTGAATTTGGAAGCATATCTTGCTTCCACGTGTCATCATTCTGATCTAAAGCGTGCTGCAACATAAATGATCAATCGGGCTGGCTTGAGATGGATTGGAATCATATACTCACGGGGTCATTTAGCTCAACACACACACTTTTTCCTTCTCCGTCTGCGACAGTGAAGCTTTTCCCGCTGTTGTGTACCTAAACAACAAACAAATATAGCACGTTAACCATGAAGTAATAGCTCGTATGGAGTGCTCGAGTCACGACTGTTACCGTCTCAACATGTCCGACAAAACAGACGGGTTTGCTAATATATTGCGTCAGCATGGATGAGTTAATTCGAGGCTTCGGAGAATCCAGCATATTAGACATCTTCCCACAAAGACGCCCAACAAACGAGTGTACGGCGCCAAAATGTTGACAACTTACTTTTGTGATATCCTGTGCGCCGCGCGAGCGGGAGTTTACCGACGACTCCACCAGTCTTAGTCAGCGGCAAGCGATGGGATATATCATGGAACATACCCAAGGTTCCTGTACGACATATCCGCTGTCCGTTAAATATTTAATTCCGGAAGAAACATTCAGAAAGACTGGTACGTCATCTAGCTTTAATATATATGTTCAAATTGAATTCGAGGATATAGGTGTGTGTGTGTGTGTGTGTGTGTGTGTGTGTGTGTGTGTGGCCAGAGAGTGAACGTAAGCGCGCCCGCAACGACATATAATAACTAAACTTGATCAGGAGAGATTTATTGTAACATTACTGTGATCACTGAAACACTTGGTAGTAATTGTAGTTTCTACCCGGAAAGGAGTAACAGAGGTCACAACAACACGGTAATTCTGAACAAATCAAAAGTGAGCCTTTCTTATATCTTTGTAACGACAAACGGCTCGTCATATATCATTTACTTGACGTCATTTAAAAACATAACTAAAACAAGTTGATGACTGTTGATTACGCAACTTCACCACAATGCAAGTCCGACAGACTGTAGTTTTGCTTCCAATCGAACCCTTTAAAGCACTGACTGTGCTGTTTGACACGCGACTGTTAATGTACCAATCCAGGGCGTGAGGGTGAGCAGAGCACCATGTTCTCTTTCCTGGGTTTGCGTAAAGATCCAAAGAAGTCGACGTCAGAGAGGGATGCTGATGGAGGCTTTGTGATCATTGGTAAGAAAGATGATCTTTGTAGCCTGGAAGATCGGGTGTCAAAATCAAAGTTGGGGGAACAAAATCCCCCCACCATTTGAAGTGACCTACTGCAACGAACTGTGTCTACTTCAATTGACATATTGGAATTTGGCTTTGGTCTGCTTTGGGGCATTTATTTACACCAAATCCTTTGTAAACAACACGGAACACTATTACTATACTATGCTACTATTTTCCGCTGATATTGTAACACTGTGTCAAGGCAAGCCAGACCAATGCTCCAGCGATTTGGTCTGAATGAATTCAATGGACAGGGGTTGGCTCCCCAAACGATCCACGCAACCCCCCGCCCAATCAAACTATAATAAAAAGAAATATTTCAGTAAATCTGTGAATAGGTGAATCTGCCTGCCGCTGCCGCATTGCCCATGTTTAGCTTGTTCCTTTGCAGGAGAAACAGTTGAAGAGCAAAGGCGGAAGGTGCAGTCGATGAACATTGCACCACCTTCGACAAATGTTATTGTCTTGCCATCTAAGGTGAGCTTTTTCCATTCATAAATGTATGGAAAAGGTCATTTCTGCGCAATGATAGTCCACACAATGGAATTTACAAATGGTTTCTCTTTTATAAAAGCCATCATGTCTAGTGCCAGCTCCTGCTCCAGCTCCAGCTGCTGCTCCTGCTCCAGCTCGCCCAGTGGAAACAATCACAACTCCACCTCCATCACCCACGAACGTGGAAGATGGGTCCTCCTCAGTCACAGAGGCTTCTTCAATGGCCCCTGATCTCCTTGGTGACATCCCCTTCGCTTTGGCACCTCATGTTCAGGCAGTGCAGAGCGGTTTCCCTTATATTCCCGATGTACTGCTGTCCAAGGACATGAACTCTAGCCTAACGTATTTTCATTATGACTTCACTTTGGAAAAATCCATTCTACAAATTTGATCGTTTTCACCAAACCCAAATCATGTTTTTGTCTGTATTGCATTGGTTTGCTACTGTATATCCTGTTCAGAGTCATGAATGGGCTTTAGTTGATCTCAGAGTTGGACAAGTGCTGTACATTCTGCACAGATTATTTGTCAGACATCAAGACAATCACACTAACTGCAGTGGTTACCCATTAAGATACAGTGAGTGGTTCAGCACTTGTTCTCCCCCAAATTCATCCCTATGACAACTTTTCACCCAATCAAATGAAGAATAAAGCTTTCCTCTTTGTTGACATTATATTTAGCACTTGCAACCTTTCTTTTTTATGCAGTAAAGTGCAAAAATGTGTCAAAAGATATGGTTACCATATGGGATCCTACTCAAGGCTCAAAATCTTTTTGTTTGCCCTCTATCTAATACTTGAAGTCATATAAACAATACGAAGACATACGTAGTTTGTTGAATCTATCCTCCGCGTCAACGGCAATAAGTGACAAGACGCAAACTGCGAAGAAGACACAATGACATCTTTTGGATTGAGTTGAATTGTTACTATACGTATAGGAATGATCCACACCACCATCGCTGCCATGGTATTTTCATTCAGGCATTTTTTGTTTTTTTTAAAAAGCTACTCTCTTTACAAAAGCATGTAGAAATTGCCAACTAGACAATTTGCACTGCATTTTTGACGCGGAAACAATGTCAACGGTGTTAAGCAACTGCGCCTTACTGCTTTTCAGTCCAGGCTAAATATATATTTGTTATTGTTTGAAGGGGAAAGTCTTAACACTGAATTACTAACGTGCCGGATTGACTCTTCTTCTCTCCGGCCAATTTGGGTCTTGCTCATTGTATTAGTGGTAACAATGTAGTAATACAGCTCATTGATGATGAGCTGTATGAAATGTTTACGTTACCAAATGTTAAAAGTACAATGATAAAGTAGTATGGATTTCCTTCCTACATTTGAAATGAGATGCATCTGTACTTTCTAAATTTGTCACAAGCGTCTTCAAGACGGCTCGGCTTAAATAAAAGGAGCCGACTGTGGTTCTCATCAGGCTTTTTCCTGTCTCCTGCACCGCGGTCTGGTTACAGGCTCGCTCACGCAGCAGCGCAGCCGTGGGGCCATAGGAGCGAGCGTTTGTATGCGTGGAAAGCAGCCAGCCAGCCAGCCAGCCAGCCAGCGAGCCAGCCAGCTAGCCAGCCAGCCAGCGAGCCAGCGCACCCCAACTAGCTGTCTCCTGCTCTGCCCTGTTCTTCCCGGGCAGTTAGCTGGAAACAAGGACGCTGGAGTGACCTGGTCCCGTCCCGCCAGCCCGGGTGCAGGCAGGTCGGATATCTATCTGGCTGCTTGGTTGCTTCATTGGCATTGTCAGAGTGCGAAGGTAAGCAAGGTGAAGGCGGAGGATTTCGCAGCGCAGCTATCGAGCACGGTTTCCATAGCACGGTGCTAAGCTAAGTACCGCCCGTCCGCTCGCTCGCCCGCCCGTCCGTCGTTCCCTGCTCAGATGGAGCGATGCTAGTACCAGTACTCGATCGTCAAATAAGGCCATCGAAGCATAAAGCGCTAATACCAACGTGGACAATATTGCGCATGACGTTGTTGGAGTCTATTCGGCTTATGTATTAGGTCACACCATGAAACGGAACATTTATTATCCTCTTATGTCAAATGTGTGCGTTGTTTGCTTGCCAGCGTTTGTCATCATACGCCACGTTTTGTTTTGGTGAGGATTATGATGACAAGCCGAAGTAGGTCGGCATTTTTCATCAAAATTAGTCCACTAATGCAAATGATTCGTTCGTCGAATTGTCGTGCGAAAGATAAGCTGCTCAATTTTGCTCTACAACGTCTTGGATTTGATAAGGAAGACAGACCAGTGACAATTTGATCTGAAATCATTCAAATAGTTGGGACATGAAATCGTTCCGTTTATGCACGATAGCTTTGGACATGTTATGATGACTACCTGCTTGCCTATTTAATTGGGTCACTAGGAATAAAAACAGTCAGCGCGCGTGCGCGTCTGGGAGGGAGGGCGGGAGGGAGGGAAGGACGGACGGACGGACGGACGGATGGATGGATGGAGAGGCCGACATATAGAAGCTGTATGACAAATGTTTGTTTAATGTGTTATCCTCACGTGGGTCATATCTATATCTATATCTATAGACCCACGTACTGAAATATTACATTGAATCGAGATAGTCATGTACCAGTGTGGGAGTTGCCACACATTCTGACGGAAATGATCACTCGCTACATTTAGCCAATTCAATCCAATAGTAAGTTTGTCATTGCTAAATAACAATCAGTAACTCGTAATGGCTTGTAAATAAAGAGGCATAATCAATTACTGAATATTCAGTAATGAATTAAATTAGTCTGATAGACACAACTTTAATTTCATCATGACCTTATTTCGATCCCTCAACGCGGCATTTTGTATGTCAACTAGAGATAAAAAAAAAAAAAGGCGCCTCCCTTAGGTGAGTAAATGCTATGTTTTGAACTTTTTTTTTTTTTAGAATAAATATTTGGTAGACTAATGTTTAAAAAAAAAAACACTGTTCGGTAAATGTACCAATTTCAGACTAAACAGGAAGTTTTGACATCTTTGGTTGACTTACGCTTAAATGTTGCTCCATGACTGTAAAGTGCAATCAAGTCCACGCTAACACATCAGATCAGGTAGTTCACTCAGTCGTTTCATGTCCCTCTAAAGTTTTTTACTGTGACACTGTTCTGACTCGATGCAGCTATAGTCACGGCAAAGTATCCGTCCATTTTCAACACCGCCCATCTAGATTTCCTAGTGAGGTCATTTCATCGAAGCATTTGGATTGGAAGCCCTCTTCCGTCCATTTCCTTGCCGTCAGAAACGCGACAAAATCTGAAGTAGACACACGTGACTGACACTGTTTGCGCGCGTGTGCGTGTGCTTGCGTGTGTCCCTCAGTACCTTTCCATGTCCAAGTCAGCCCAGATGCCACTGTCCAACAACATAACGGTGTCAAAGCCCTCAATCTCTCGGGTGCCCAGCAGCATGGAGGGCATCAATCATGAGCTGGAGAAGGTCTTTATCAAAGACAACGGAGAGAAGGAAGAGTTAAAGGTAGCGTTGCGCTCTGTTGATCAATGTGTCATTTCATGTATTGTATTGTACTCGTAGCAAAGCACAAGACACAAATACAAGAGCAGCAATGAGGAGACTCGAAAAAAAGAATCCCCCTGATTTGTTGCAGTCTCTGGAGGTACCCGATGGGCGTCGAGCGCCCTTTCCTCCGCAGCAGCGCAGCAGCTCCAGAGGCACCGACATCCAAATTCCATCAGGCCCCGGACGGTCCAGCAGTTGCTCCAGCCTCTCGCCCTGCCCCTCACCCGCCGCCTGTCCGTCGGGATCACACGACAGCAGTCCCTTTTCCACCGAGGATTTACTCGATGATCCCGATAAAGGTTCAAAACCTTTTCTTTCGTGAGTGTGAAAGTGAGGTGGATGTCCGGGTTGGTTGGTTTTTGTTTGTTTCTTTGGCTCTCGGGATCCATCTCATCTGCCTCGGTCTCACAATCTACTTAAACATACTTTTCCCATGTCTTTGCAGACAGCGAAAGTAGCTCGCCCCTGCCCAAATTTGCATCTTCCCCCAAACCCAACAACACCTACATGTTCAAGCGAGAGCCGCCCGAAGGTTGCGAAAAGATTAAAGCCTTTGAGGAGATGAGGTAAGCCGAACGATAGCTGCAGATGCTTTGAATCCAAACCCGACATCGTCCCAATGGATTTTCTTTTTTTTTTTCATATGCTTCTGACCGTCTTTCAGCTCGAGGCAGTCGGCGTCGGCCGCCCTCTTTTCCTGTCCGGACAAAAACAAAGTCAACTTCATTCCAACTGGCTCGGCATTCTGCCCCGTCAAACTCCCGCCGGTCCAGTCTCAAGAGAAGGAGGAGGAGGAGGACGACCACGACGGGACAGAGACGGCGACGACGCACGAGGCTCAAGCCTCCTCGGCTGCAAATGATCCTCCCGGCCCAGCCGCCGCCTCAGCGGAGCTGCCGCAGACAGACAGTCGAGCCATCAGCTAGTAGCGAGCAGAGCTGGTCTCTAGCTCCAGGTTTGACCTTTGTGACTGACTCTCCCAAAACACCTTCTTCTGCCATGCCACAAGAGCCTTGGTATTTGTGTGCTGACCCCTGCGAGCCCTCTCTCTCTCTTTGTCTCTCTCTCTCTCTCTGTCTCTCGCTCGCTCGCTCGCTCTCTCTGCATGATGTAGAAACTGTCTCCACCACCACCACCACCACCACCACCACCAAGAACCACTTTGCCACCAATATTCTGTCCTGTATTATTCTGTCCATGCTTGTGGGCTGGAAAAGAAGAAATTGTATTGTGCAGGAAACATAGGGATCAAAGTGGAAGGGATGTGTATTTTAAAATGATAGTATATTTCTTATGATTAAATTATGTATTGTGTTCTGTTTTAAACATTTGCAGAAAGAATAAGCTCTTTAAATGGAACGTGTGTGTGTGTGTGTGTGTGACTCTCAGGCACAAAAACGATGGGTAGTCGCACTGCCGTGCTATATGACCTAGAGCTTATTAAGCACCGACTGTGAAAAGGATCGCTTGTCACATTTGTGATTGAAACACCAGAGAAATAAGTAAAGATCACTTCCCAGCTAGAATTGATGTCAATTTCTTACCTTAATGGCTGGGGGGGGATGTTATTGACAGAGAAATCTCCACGAGATGAGTGAAAAAACACCTATGGTATTGACACAAAGCTCTTTGCACTCACAGATTTCATTTCAATGGACATTGTTGCTGCGCATTGCTGTAAACTAAACTGTGTATACAATTAGAAATGAGTATACTTTTAAAAACTCAATTATTCTTGGTAAATAGAAATGAAAGGGCGACCAGACCAAACATGACGACATTTGTAGCGGTGAAAAAGAAATGGCTACTTTGCGGTTACAACACGGTAGTCCAGCAGATGGCACTCTTGAACCACAAAGCAATCCAAGGAGCACAATGGAGCCGCATGGAGTTCCCTCGAGTCTTGCCTGATCGAGTTTACATAGAGGGAAGGTCCTGTTGGCTGCCAGGGGTCGTCTATCCAGATATTGATTTGGGCCCCTCAGTGTCACAAATGAGAAGAATCCAACTTAGGAACAAGGTCTCTTACCTACTACCCCAAATCAGCTGGGGCTAGGCTGCATCCATCCGTTGGCCTCAGTGCAGAGGTTGCGGCTTTCCGTTGCGGCTCCGCTCTTCCTTTGTGGAGTTTGCATGTTCTCCAAACGGATCAAGCTGAACACAGAAAAAAAAAAAAGAAAATAATAATTAAATAAAAGTATATATCTCTCCCCCCAACAGATTAGAAAAGTATCTCTGCAACACCCAGAGGGATAGATTAAACTTTTCTGCAATCCCGGAGACTCCAAGTGCACCATGAAATGCATTTGAAAGCTAAATAAGTGCATTTTCCACGACAGGTCTTGGATTCTTTTAGTGTTTTCGTTAAATATGCATTTAACGTACAGTAGCTCACGTCAGCGTATCAAGTGGTCTCTGAATACTGCATCCATATACACGCACATACATATACAAACATACATACATACACGGACGGACGTACGTATATATGATATAAATATACCTTTGTATATATACACACGTGTTTGTTCATTTTGGGGATTATATATTGACAGGCGCATAGAACGATTTTTGTTTTCAATGCAATAATTGGTCGGTCAGCTATTGATTTTTTTTTTTTTTCTCTTAAAATGATTTCTTTCTTTCGTACTAACAAAACCTTGTGCGTGACTCTGCCTTCTGCTTTCATTCAAAGTGCCTGGATTGCACTTGGCATGTGGGCATACACAAAGTAGCCCAGTGCGAGACACTTTGCAGTTTTTCAATGAGTGGGTGCCCTATGCTGCCAAAGCTCAGTGCAGCCAGTCTAAAAACGTGTCAAAATGTGTGCACAATTTTGAAGGAGGCCTTTGTGAACGTGAAGGAGCTTGTGGCCAGCTTGTCATCTCTGGAGATGATGGCCTGCCCTGCCCGCCTGCAGAATGGACCGACTGTCAGATTCTCTCTTTTGTGAGTCCGTCTCGCGGGTCCTTTGCGGGCCCATCCCACCTGAGAAAAAAAAAATCCATCTGTCCTTCCTTCCAGCCTCGTATTCTTTTCCCATCTGCTGCCTGGGTGGGATTTCATTGTATTGCCACCGCGAAGCACCCCCCCCAGCTGGGCACCTTCAATCGACTGCCCTTTTGTTTTAGCCGCCATATCAATAGGAGAAAAGACACTTATGGTAATGAAGCCTTATCGTGTTCCGTTCAGACATTTGCCGTCTTCCAGTCGTACGGCAGGCAGCGCGGTCCAAGCGGGCCGAGTCGAAGCCGGCCGACTGCCGTCCGGCCGAATCTATCGCCGTTGCTGATCTTCCGCTTTTCACCTGCTGACCAGTGACAAAAAGTCAACACAATTGTTGGAAAATAAAAATAGAGACTGCCAGGAGGTTCTTTTATACCTCCGACATTGTTCCAAAAGGCCTTTTCTACCTGGCATTGAACAGTTCCTCCACCCATATTTCCATATGGGTTTTTTGTGTTCCGCACATGGGCTTATTATTTTGAAGGAAGGCTCGCTGCGGCGCTGCTCAATAGTTTGCATCCTGTTTAGGGATTGTTTCAAATCGTCCCACTTGTGGGTTATTAGACATGAGCAAGGAAGGGCCTAAGCTCAAGCATCTGGGACACAAACAGTAATCACACACTACTGTAAATTGGCTCCTGAGAGGCAAGTGGGTGGGTGGGTGGCTGGCAAGTTGGGTGGCTGTCTGTAGCATCTAGTTCAAGTGATTGAAGTGACTTCTAGCCATTGATTTTTCCTTCATCATCAGCCATGTGCCTGGACACCCTTGA
>NC_090865.1:132500-157991 GCF_024217435.2 Syngnathus scovelli
GCAAGCAAGCAAGCAAGCAAGCAAGCAAGCAAGCAAGCAAGCAAGCAGGCAAGCAGGCAAGCAAGCAGGCAAGCAAGCAGGCAAGCAAGCAGGCAAGCAAGCAGGCAAGCAGGCAAGCGCCATTCTTCAAATGCCTTTGTTTTTAGAGATGCAAAGGACATTGCACACATTTCAAGTTCCCACAGCTTGGCCATTCAAAAGAATGCGGTAAACAGGTCAACGTTGCAGAGATGCGTCCTTCTCCACTGAAACTGGCTGTCGGAAGTAATGACGCAACAAGAAGAAAGTTCCCTCAAGTCCCAGAGGAATGTTAGAAGGTCAACTATCGGCAAGGAGGAAAAAGCAGAAGCGAGGTGAACGACGACGACGACGACTCTGCCACAAAGCTGTCAGATAGAAATCTTGAACCAGCTCCAGATCACTCCGTTCAATAAAGCACGGTGGGCTCAGATAAGTAGGAGAGGTTGGTTGGCAAACAACCCAAAAAATGGAGCTTCTTTTTATTCTTTATGACACAAGTCAGACTCACAACCTTATCTATCCTTGCAATTTAACAACTGCTGTACGTCACTCGAACCGGAGTGGACACAAAATTGGCTGCATGGATGGATGGATGGATGGATGGATGGATGGATGGATGGATGGATGGATGGATGGATGGATGGATGACAGATGGATGGATGGATGGATGGATGGATGGATGGATGGATGGATGGATGGATGACAGATGGATGGATGGATGGATGGATGGATGACAGATGGATGGATGGATGGATGGATGACAGATGGATGGATGGATGGATGGATGGATGGATGGATGGATGGATGGATGGATGGATGGATGGATGGATGGATGGATGGATGGATGGATGACAGATGGATGGATGGATGGATGGATGGATGACAGATGGATGGATATCTGCGATCCAGCCAATCGCAGGGCACAAAAATGCATTGTCAATTGAGAGTGGCATGCATGAGGGACAAGAGCCAGATCAATAGGAAGAAAAGGCGGGGAAAGACACCATGGTTAGCTTCCACACCATATTAAAAAGGATGGGGAAATGGCAAGATGTGCCGCTGGTACTTGGTATTTAGAAATTACATTTCAATGTGTGCCATTTCCCACCTGTAGAGAATTGCTGGCAGGCAGCCACGCAGGCAGGCTCCATGCTTTTGAGTCCTGCACCCCCCCCCCCCCCCCATTTTTGCTAGACTTCATTTCCTAAGTTTATTGAGCAGCAAGCCAATCTAACAGACTAAACATCAATATATGAAAAGAACCGTTTTTTTTGTGTGTGCTCAAGGCAGGAGGTAGAGGTTCAAGGAACCTAGCCCCTAATTGTACATTTGACCAATACAGCAAAACAATAGGTCGAAAGAAAAACAGGATGACATTTCTGAACTTAGCATTAATCAAGAAGCACTTTTGTCATTTGTAATCGTATAGAGCTATAGTTATTTTTAAGTGATGAAACACTTGCGTATCTGATGGGAGGATGATTGGACTAATTGTTATTTGTTTCTATTATTATGAAGCCATCAACTCTGCGCCAAGGCTTTTGCATTTATTTCAAAACAAACACAACAAGCCGGAATAGCTCACTTTTTAAAAGGGGACAAGCTGATTCTGGGTGCCCCAAAATGTCGATTGAAGGGAAAGGAATCCAAAGTCCAATAGAGCGCGCAAGATACATAGATATCCATCACTAGCAAGCACACTTTAATTTGCTGTGTTTTTCATGCTCTACTGAAGTAGTAAATTTGGGTGCGGGCTGGCTAAGGAGCATTATCAGCGATAACGTGGCTCAAGTCTCCACGCTTGGCATAACACACTTTTTTCCTTCCTTCCTTCCTTCCTTCCTTCCTTCCTTCCTTCCTTCCTTCCTTCCTTCCTTCCTTCCTTCCTTCCTTCCTTCCTTCCTTCCTTCCTTCCTTCCTTCCTTCCTTCCTTCCTTCCTCTAGTATCTCTCTCCTTCTTCTCCTCCTCCTCCTCCTCCTGCACTCTCAGTCAATGTTCTGTTCTGCACGTGAACATATCGGGATAACCTTTGGCATTTGTGTTTGATTCCGCGTACATTTTAGGGATTTTGTCTTGTTTTTTTTTGTACCTCCCGGCATCTGTGTCTTTGAAGATAGCATCCCGGTTGGGGCAAAGCTCACAGCTTGGCATCACTCCATCCATTCTTCCGATTGGAGAGTCCCATCGACGCCCTCCCTGAAAAGACAGACATTTCCATCTCATAGCAATCCAGACACAATAAGCGATTGTGCTTTTATTGCCGTTAATAATAGCAAATGGCCTTTCTTTTCGCATTGCTGACCAAACGATTGATGTCGGAGGAACCGCGGCAACACGAGAACGTGCGTGTGTGATGATCATCCATCTTTTCAAAAGATGCCAATCCCGGCCGGGCACTACTAGTAGTTGTTTGATTGGAGAGATGAAGCTTAACGGGAGCATTGCAAAATCCTTGTACAAATTTCCTGAGGTGGCCTCATCGCTGTGGTTGCTATAGCAGCTATTACAGGTGGTCATTAGCAATGAGGGGAGGGAGGGAGGGAGGGAGGGAGGGAGCGAGGGAGGGAGCGAGGGAGGGAGCGGTCGTCTGCCTCCGTTGGGGAGATAACGAACGCTAACTTCCAATTCGGTCAAGCAGCCTTTGGGCATTTGGACCAATGAGAAAGTTACAAATGAAAAAGTTCCTTTTCTACATGGCTGGAGGGTGCTTTGCTGGAGTGAGATTGGCCATCAAAAGCAAGAATGGCAGCAGCAGTAGCAGCAGCAGCAGCAGCAGCAGCAGCAGCAGCAGCAGCAGCAGCAGCAGCATCATCCTCTTCTATTGTTTGGCCCTTTCTGATAAAGAGAACATTTGCAATGTCTCCATCCATATGGCTCAAATAGCAGATTGACTAAAAGCCTTGCAATTGGTGGAGGGATACGTACGTACATACGAACGTACATAAGACCTGACAAAGACAAGGGCAGAGACAGGCTCCCAACGCAAAGTGGAAATCATACGGACCAACCACCACTGTCCGCCCATCCGCCCGTCCGTCCGTCCGTCCGTCCGTCCGTCCGTCCGTCCGTCCGTCCGTCCGTCCATCCATCCATCCATCCATCCATCCATCCATCCATCCATCCCTCTGACTCCAAGAAACATCAAGTGTATGCGGCTGTGAAATCAACATCGGTCCTCACGGTACGGTTGCCCACGTCAAGTCCTCTTTGAAATGAGAGGAGTCCCCAGCAGGAGGGCTCCCCCTCCAAGGAATCCAAAAGGCTGGAGCTGTCAGTCAAGTGCCAAGAACAGCACAACCGGGGAGAGCGCTCTTTTGAGCTTTCTTTTGCTAACTGGCACCATGGTACTGTGTCCATTTTGTTCATCTTTAGGGCCCGAGCAGTGACTGCTGGGCGGTGCCTATTGTTTTTGGAGGAATTCTTTTCTTCCCTCTCTAAAGGATCACAATTTTGACAGCCCAAAGATGCACAAAAACTCACCAAACCTTGCACCCTGGAGCTGTAGGGCATGAAGAAGAGGCTGAAAGCAGAGTTGCCAGCAAGCAGGCACGTGCAATGGAAACCAGAAGCCACGTAGGTCCTTGTAGCGGCCGGCCGGCCGCCCGGCCGGCTGCCTGGCCGGCTGCCCGGCCGGCTGCCCGGCCGGCCGCCTGCCCGGCCGGCTGCCCGGCAACTGTTGCCATAGGGACGGCCGACAGCCGAGTTGATTGACAACAAGAGAAACCAAAGCACATAATATGAAAATGGGAAAGCAAAGAAATTGCGATGTTATTTCATATCAAAAGGCAGACAGCAAATATGTACATGTATGAAGCATATCCCAGCATTTTGATGACAAATTGCCTTTGTTTTCCACTAAGCTATGACAATTGCACAATGAAACAAAACACACCGTGTATGCTATTGCTGTTCCAAATGGAGCAATCGCTATGGCGCCGCATGCAGCTAGACGTACGTAAAAAAAAAAAAATAATAATAAAAAATGAAATGTGATCAAAACTAATGGTGTGTAAATGGTTTATGACGTGTTCTGAAATGAGTGAGCCCAGTGCCAGTGCCAGTGCATGTGTGAGTAATCACAGACACATCATCAGGAGAAAATGAATAGGAGCAAATTTGATGTTCACATTTGTGTTTGTTTGTTTGTTTGTTTCATAGAAATACTTGCTGTATGTTGTTTCTGCCAGGGATACAAAAAAGGCTGTTAGAAGAGTGAATGAGTATTATGATTGCATAAAAGTGCAATCATAATACCTAATGATGTGTCACTTGCCAGAGCACAAGGGAATATTCGGAGCCAGCTTCATTTAATCAATAAAGGGACTCCAAGGGCATCATTAAATCATTTTCAATTAGGCAACACAGCTTGCCATCCCAAAAGGTTGATAGTACTCACGCACACACACACTTGCACAACTGGATGTAAGTGTACATTGACAGTCAAATGAATGTTCCCGTGAATGGTAATAATAATCGTTTCCTGCAGTAGCAAAGATTCTGATGAAATAATCATGGTCCTTTGGCATTTAGTTTGACCACTTTTGTTCATTCATTTGACACAAGCCAACAGATTTGGCTCGTCGCCGCCGCTTACAAAGCTAGCGCGTTTGGGTCGTTGCCGTTTACAATCCACGATGTCGCTTTGGAAATACGTACCTACTCCGGTACTGTTCGCAAGGGTGATGATAATACAGCGCCTGGTGAAATGGAAGAATGGACCTATCAAATGAGAAACATGACTCACATTTTTGCAAGGATGCTAAAAATGCTGACCATGCAAGAGGCAAAAGGAAATCGTTTCTAATCTGAGGCACAAAGACGCATTTGAATGATTGCGTTCACACTGATCCATTCACTTTAGTGATTTTCCTGTGGATTGACAGCGAGTGCAGAAGATGGGAGAAAGGCCCACACTTCAATTTTCTCTCTAATTAAGCAGAGACATGGATGAAATTGCCAGACAATTAACTGTGTGCGTGCGTGCGGGCGGGCGGGCGGGCGGGCGGGTTATCATGGTTGCACAGTGGAAAGCAGTTTCATTGGTGAAGTGGCTGCATTGCCAGTAACAATCTGGCTTCTCTAGCTTTCCACAGCCCGTGTTTATCTACTATATTTTCAATTAACCTCCATGATTTAACTCTGCTCATAAAACCGGGCGCATGCTCGCTCAAAAGAACAAATGAAAAGTTTTTTCCTCTCTCTCAGGCTGCTGTCATGTTTTATCTTTGCTTTTTCTATCCCCTCCTGTCTATCCTTGTAAGTCCCCCTCCCCCCCCCCCCCCCACCCTCTTGGCTGCTGTGTTCCTCCAGCCCAGCTAGGATGCTGAGCTTGAGCACATTTTAGCAGGCGTGAGGCTGTATGTGTCAGATTAAAGAGAGGAAATCTGTAGCATGCAGGGAGAGCTTTGTAGATATGGCAATTTAATGATAACTTGCTCTTCTCTGCAAGGCTCCCCTGGCTCTCTGGCTCTCTGGCTCTCTCTCTTCCATGCTCATGTCTCGAGCTGCTCCTGCAGCTGGTGAAGCAAGCGCCAGGACATCTTTTGCCCTGATCCGCTCAGGAGGAGTGCCCTGACTGTTCGGCTCGGTGTCCGACGTTGCTTTTACCCGACTCATTTCAAAGTCGCCACTTGACGAGCAATCCAACGAGACATTAGCCAGACACGTGACGTTCAATTTCAAGGTCTTCCAGATTTTCCATTGCTTTTCAATATCTCGTGTCCCCATTTTCAACACGTAAAGAAAAGCGAGTGATTTGAGTCATTCGGAGATGAAGTGAAGGCAGGGGAGGGTCCAAAGAAAGCAGAAAGTCAGGAGTTAACTTGACTAACGCTACAGTGCCATTGCACAGTCAAGGCAGCAACGCTTATCTAAAACAATCAAAAATAGGATACAAATGGGCTCCAGTTTACCTGTAATGAATCATTACTAATGAGCGAGGGGAGCGCCGACGCACACAGCAAATCAAAATGAATGAGTGGTGCAGTAATTGCATGACTTGTCTCAGGGGTGCCATTTCACATTCAAAAGCCAGTTTGAAAATCAAACACAACACCAAGCCGCCGCCGCCGCCGCCGCCGCCGCCACTTGTGACAAGGCTGATTGAATGGACGCATTAGCCAGTGTGCCTAACATTGTTTGCTAAAGGAGCCCTCCTTTTGCCTTCCACCACAGGGGGAGGGATGGTTTATCAGCATTGCAGTCGGTCGGCTGCTTATGGATGATCCCGACACAATGCGGTAAAGGTTGTCCTGACCGGCCGGGGAAGCAGCCGTGCTGCCTGCCTGCCTGCTTATTTCAGCAAAAAAACAAACACCCCAGAAACTAGGAGCTCTAGCCTGTCAGCACAGCACAGCACAGCACAGCACAGCACACACAAGTGGCATCCCTTTCCAATCTCCCATCACTTTGCTCTTAGACGAATGATCTGATTTACTAGCAAACTTGCACATAAGATGAGCTTTAAGGTGGTGCTGGTGGCAGGCAGGCAGGCAGGCAGGCAAATAGCTTCATTTTAGATTTGTGCTCCACTCTTGCCTGCCTGGTGGCCGGTAGCATACATTCCCAGCATAAAGACTGAATCACAGTTTATGATTGATGTATTCTCTCGGCATCAAGTGACGGGGACATTAGCGTTACAGACGGGGACGGGGCGGGGCGGGACAGGCAGGTGACGACGTCACAAGCATCCATCCGTCGGCACGTGCCAAAACCAGGAGAGATGGAGCGGCCAGGCACAGTGGATTAGCAAGGCTGAGAAAGGGCAGTGGCTTGAAAAGTCAAGGAATTGCAAAGTTGAACAAAAAAGCAATCGAGTCAATCTGATACATGTGCAAAATGTTGCAACCTTTTTTTTGCCCTTTGTTTGTCTGAGTGTCTCCAGTGCAAATGATTGTCATAGATTGATAGCAAGGGAGCAAAACAGAGCAGAGAGAGGGAGGGAAGGAAGGAAGGAAGGAAGGAAGGAAGGAAGGAAGGAAGGAAGGAAGGAAGGAAGGAAGGAAGGAAGGAAGGAAGGAAGGAAGGAAGGAAGGAAGGAAGGAAGGAAGGAAGGAAGGAAGGAAGGAAGGAAGGAAGGAAGGAAGGAAGGACGGACGGAAGGAAGGAAGGCAGACAATGTGTGCAACCGATGGCTGGCTGGGAGAGAGACAGAGGCAGGCAAAGGGAGAATCAAACGGCTCAATTGGGCCCAAATATCCAAGGTTAATTTTGTGAGAAAGCTGCAGTGGCCAGATAAGAGCATCCCTGCAAATGAGTTCTGCCTGCCTGGATTACTGCTAAATTTATGCAGCTTTCCTTATCCTTTAACAAGCTCCTCTGAAGTGGCATAATTAACTTGCGCACATAAAATGTGCATATTTTCTGCTTGGTGCTAAAGTTTTTTTATTTGACTGCTTTGATTTTTCTCTTCTATTCATTCAGATACTTTTTACTTGAGAGATTTGCCATTGTAATGACACAAGAAGAGTCAACTTCAGCATTCTAATGACTAAAATCACTGCATCTGTTTTTTCCCCCCTACCTACGGATGGCAAATAGTAAACACCGCTTGAAAAGGAAGCAAAACGTTGCGTGGAAATCCCGTGTCGTCAACAGTCATATTTACAGGGCTCAATGCAGCAATGTGCAGGCCTCCTCAATGGAGAAAAGAAATGTTACAACGCCACTGCATATGGATGCAAATATCTTAAGCTAAGCTAGGGGGCAGGCATTTGGATGGATGGATGGATGGATGGATGGATGGATGGATGGATGGATGGATGGATGGATGGATGGATGGATGGAGGGATGGATGGATGGAGGGATGGATGGATGGATGGATGGAGGGATGGATGGATGGATGGAGGGATGGATGGAGGGATGGAGGGATGGATGGATGGATGGAGGGATGGATGGAGGGATGGATGGATGGAGGGATGGAGGGATGGATCCAACATCATCTGCCACCTCATCCAGCTCACCAGGTGTAAACGGACGACTGGATTTTCTTCCTCAAGAAGAAATGATCTCACGCAAAAGCGTAGCAATCAGTGGAGTATATTTAATAAGGTGAAGGTTTTACGTATGAGCGTCTTAATTGAAAAGCTTATCTTTGCTATGCAGATGCTTCATAAATATGAAATATGATACCGATAGCTGTGCTTGTGAAGCCAAAAGGGCTGCTCTTGTTATCGTTGTAATAGCCTCAGGTTCAAATGGAACTTTGTCCACCCACTCACCTATGGAGAGTTATTCTACGACTGCATTTGCCCTTAACAATAGGTGATTAATTGATGTCGGAGATGTCTGTCACAATATGAGAGAAACTGGGGAAGGATCTGCTTTTTGGCCTACCTGTCATGGAGGTTGATGAGCCAGGCCAGGCCAGGCCAGGCCAGGCCAGGCCAGGCCAGGCCAGGCCAGGCCAGGCCAGGCCAGGCCAGGCCAGGCCAGGCCAGGCCAGGCCAGGCCAGGCCAGGCCAGGCCAGGCCAGGCCAGGCCAGGCCAGACGCCAGGCCAGGCCAGGCCAGCAGCAATCCAGGGCTGAAATCCAGGGCTGTAGCGCAGGATTTGGTTTCCTGCTCTAAAGCCAAGCGGGGAATTGCAGGAGCGGCCGTCGCCGCCAGCTCCACCCAAACGCAGCCACGCTTTCCGTCTTATCTGCTCCTCTCCATCGTGCCGCCGCCGCCGCAGCCACCTGCTGGCATGGCACATAAGCAATATTTCAATATTTCGACCGACCGACCGGCGTCCTCCTCCTCAAAGCCTCCCTGGAGATTTATCTGGCTGTTGAAGTAGAAAATGAATATTTTACAGTTGACTGGCCTGATCAATTACCTACAAGCTGTTGCCGTATTTTGTGCTGGGTCACAGAGAGAGCTGGTAGCTAGCTGCCAATGGAGCATTCTCTTCACCATACAGTACGTACATACAGCCAGTTGAACCGGCCGGCGCTAGTAGATGAACATTAGCGTTGCCAAAATGGCTCGGATGCCAAAACGGCAGCTTTGGGAACGCAACGGCAAGTTCACGAGATAATAACCAGAACTCCTTTGACCTCTTTCAAACATTTGGAAAGAAACAAAAAAAGCGCTGATTTTCCTTGGAGGGCAAATTAGTTTGATTATTTCTCATACACATCAATTGTCCTCCAATCAATGGCTTGATTGCAGCAGAGGCCAAAGACTGCCTTTGGATAATGAAGCGCCCGCCGCTATTCATCAAGGGGACATTCAAAGCTGCCGATGCCTCCCTCGCTCCCTCCCTCCCTCCCTCCCTCGATGGCGCAATCGCGTGACGACTGCTCAAACGCTTCCGTTGGAAAACAATACATGCCGGATGGAGATTTTCACAAACAAATCAAACCAGAACGGCGAATGGACTTGCAACTCTTCACCTTAGCCGTCAAATCCAATTGCGTACTTTCAGCTGTACGTATATGGATTCGGGCCTGGCAGCAGAAAGCACGACATCTTGTGAGAAGTGACAGACAGCCGTCAGACAGACTTGGCTTGCTTGAGGGCCCAACAGAGAGGAAGGAGATTGACCGCATTCAAAAAAGAGGTGAGAAATGTGCACAAGACGGAGAAGCAAAGCCATGCGTTTTTGCTCTTATTTATTTGGCAGTCAGAGAGGGGGAAGGAGAAGAAAAAAAAAAAAAAAAAAATGTAATTAACCTTCTCAGTGAGAGAAATTCTATTACAAGCTCCTCTTGTGCCATGCAAAATGTGGTTTGGAGAGATGTCACAGGCCGTCAAGCAGAAAGCCCGGACTGTCTGCATTTTAAAGCAAACTTCCAATTTCCTCCCCCTATCTTTCTTCGTTCTCACTCAAGCTGGAAATTGAGTATGGCGCACTTATGTATGTGGAGAGGGAGGCAGGGAGGGAGGGAGGGAGGGAGGGAGGCAGGGCAAAAAAAGGTAAGCTTTATCACCTCATTATTTATTCGCTCTACATTTGCTTTGTTTGTATACACTTGATATGGTCTCAGCAACGACCACGGCCTTTGGGAAAGTCTGCCGCTGAGTCGGGTGTCCGTACGAGAATCAAGCAAAAAGAGCGCTGCAATTCCGAGTGGCGGCGGATTCCAAAGGTCCTTTTTCCATTTGCGTTCCGTCCTACCCGTTCGTACCTCTCTTGACTAAATCATCTTTGACGGGGCTGCCGTTCGCCACCTTCCAGCTTTGGACAGCCGCTCGTGAGCATCTGCCCGACCGAATCCGTCTTTAGGCCACGTTCACACCGTTTCCCTGATGAAAAAGAGTTGCACTTGAATACTACAGGAAATCAAAGAGTCGCTTTGATAGCCCCAAGGAAATGAAACACGTGCACTTTGCATTTGCTACCCTGTGGCTTTGACTGACACTTACGGGGCAGCACTGCTGGCACCCCCTGCCTCTTGCCACTCTTTTGCCAAGAGCCAGCCGCACGGATGGATGGATGGATGGATGGATGGATGGATGGATGGATGGATGGATGGATGGATGGATGGATGGATGGATGGATGGATGGATGGATGGATGGATGGATGGATGGATGGATGGATGGATGGATGGATGGATGGATGGATGGATGGATGGATGGATGGATGGATGGATGGATGGATGGATGGATGGATGGATGGATGGATGGATGGATCAGGCTGTGCCAAATCATTCCATCCATCCGCATGAATACCAGTACGCAAACAATGGCATGGATACACGTAGTATCGCCGTATGCCTACATACCGCCGTGCGTACACTATTACATAGTAGACGAGAAACAATCGGAAGAAGCAATATTAGCGCTTCCTCCCAAAAGCCGGTGTGCCGGGAGACGAATCCTGACGATGATTCAAATCATTTTGTGAGGAAACAATCCTATCGGTCCAGTGAATAAATAGCAAGGAATGTGCACATTTGCGAAGCTATTTCAACAAGAGATAGCGCTGGCGTTAAAGTTAGCGGCCGGCTGGTTCAAAGAAAAAAAAAGAAGCGGCTTTTGGGAGAAGAAAATCAAAACGGCAGCCACCGCTTTGTTTTCTAATGTTTTGCGTGTTGCGGCGCCCGCCGTGCCCGAGATGGGTAGCATCTGCATTTCTGTCCGATCTTCATTTATGCACTTATGAGACAACATGCAAGCCCATGAGATGGAAATAACCGGTGTGTCACTTTGAATCGAGTCAGTCTTCTCACTGATTGTTTCCTACATTGCATTATGCTAAATGCACAGCGAGGATTGGGACGACGGTCAAGACGCGCAGGGAGCATGCGAGTGAGGTGCTCGCTCCTCGCTCGCTCGCCCCCCCCCCCCCCCCCCCCCCCATGGCCATCTTCAACCGCACAATAAATCACAAAAGAGAATGCAGTGCAAATGAATGCAATCATCCATTAGTGCAAGGCAAAAAAAGGGCAACTTCTGTTGAGATGGCCGGCGCCGACGTCCAATGGGACAAGCCGAGTGGAAAAGAAGACGGTTGATTTTTGTTCCAAACTAAAGTCCCAACTCTCGATTGAAATGCCACGTTCACAAGCTCGGAAAGCAACAGAAGGCATCTTGGCCACAGTGATGAATGGCCAAGGACAAAAGCAAACGGCATGGCCCACCTGTATGAAGTGGAAAGGGCTCAATCTTGGAATTCACTAAAGTGGAACTGCCTGTAATCCAATGCCATTACAGCAGAAAAGAGGTCAGGGCAGAGGGGGCACAGGAGTAGAGGACCAAGTCCTTTCTTTAACCTTCCCAGTGGAAAAACAAATTCCACATGCCACTTTTCAAGTAGAGTAGATGCACAATCAATCATGTCCAATCATTTGTATTTCAAACAAACACTTGGTTAATAAGAGCAAGCCTTCACGTCTGTCTGTCTGTCTGTCTGTCTGTCTGTCTGTCTGTCTGCCTGTCTGCCTGTCTGCCTGTCTGCCTGTCTGCCTGTCTGCCTGTCTGCCTGTCTGCCTGCCTGTCTGCCTGTCTGCTTGTCTGTCTGCCTGCCTGTCTGTCTGTCTAACTGCTGTATACGCAAAACAATGACAGAGAATGCTGCTTTCTGTATATGGTTTTTTTTTTTTTTTTCATCTGGGTACTTTAAGTGCAACTCATCTCATCTTGGCCGTTGTTTGATTGCAGTCTGACAACGGCCGCTATTGTCTTCTGGGAGCAGTACAAATACGGAAGCAATATCCAACCGTAAGCAGGCAGTTGAATGGCAGGCAACCTGAAGGCTTGGGATGGCTGCCTGCCTGCCTGCCTGCCTTTGCGCTGCTAATTAATGAAGCTCCCTCCAACTCTCACACAGCTTCACCTCCTCCCCAAGAACCAGCTCACTGACCCAAGCCGCCGCTATTTCTGTGTGTGAGTTGATTATTTTCTCCAAGTGAGCCTCAGCTGTAAGGAATCAAGATCAACGCTCTCTTGAAGTGGTCTCCACCACAAAGCCACCAGATGGTCACAACAAACATTGCATTTGGATGTTTGCCTTCAAGCAAAATTTGACTCTGCTTGTCATATCAATAAAGGAATAGTGAGTGGGGAGGACAGATGGAAGCAGCAAACAAGGGAATAGCCAAAGACAGAGCTTAGCGTACAGCCGGGCTACAGATGCACGCTGTTCCTACGATGAGCGTTCCAGCTGGCAACGGGGGTGGGGGGATGCAGGGCGGGGGGGGGGGGGGGGGGGGGGGGGGGGGGGGGGGGGGGGCGGGGGGGGGGGGGCAGGGCAGGGCAGGGCAGGGCGGGGCAGGGCGGGGCAGGGCGGGGCGGGGCAGGGCAGGGCGGCCACACCGCCACTGCAACCTGCAGAGTGGTGGTGTGGGGGGGGGCTCTTCCTTTTCACTTGCCAACGTTGTCTTCTGCTTGTCCAATTCACCACACAAGGCCCAGAGGAAGCAAACATCTGGCAGACTGCTTCCTGATCACAGAAGCCCAAAGAAGCACCTCATGCTTTAAGAATAGCAAGTCAGTCACCCCACTCGTTGACAAAAAAAAAACTATGTACGGATGCATCCAAATTGGGGGCTGGATGATCTCTTCTCTTCTCTTCTCTTCTCTTCTCTTCTCTTCTCTTCTCTTCTCTTCTCTTCTCTTCTCTTCTCTTCTCTTCTCTTCTCTTCTCTTCTCTTCTCTTCTCTTCTCTTCTCTTCTCTTCTCTTCATAGGCTTTATCTTAAGCAGCAGCATGACCAATTTGATCCCTCTTATCAATGTCAACAAGAAAAAGCACATCCATTCACCTGTTTGACACCAGAAAGTAAATGGTGAAAAATCCAGCAAAGCCAACTCATAAAGGTCAAAAATGGTGGAAAAAAGGTCATCTGATGACTGCAGCCACACGTGGATTGGTCTAACTTGCATTATCTCTGAGTGGAGTCATGACGCTGCTAATCTTTCACTCTGATTACAAAGTGTCATTTTTTTTTCCTATTGCATTCACACCCAGCAAGAATTCTCTCTCTACCTAGCTGCTGCAGCCAGCCAGCCAGCCAGCCAGCCAGCCAGCCAGCCAGCCAGCCAGCCAGCCAGCCAGCCAGCCAGCCAGCCAGCCAGCCAGCCAGCCAGCCAGCCAGCCAGCCAGCCAGCCAGCCAGCCAGCCAGCCGGCCAGCCGGCCGGCGTAAGGCAGCAGTGCTTTTCCAAAGCCGTGCCCACATGCACATGCCAACACCAGGTGACCTCTTCAGAGCAAGCGTGCAAACACATGCCAACGCGTACACGTCACGTGCAAGTTATTGCACGGTCTACACTTGTGTGCCCGCCCAGCGGCCTTGCAGATGCATTTTGCGGCGTGTTTGAAGAGACCCCGGCCCAGATGGTGAGCATGGCTGCCAGATCAATTACGTACCAACAGCTCGCTCACCACGCAGCAGCGTTTTGCTCGGAGCACCGATAAAACGGAGCGGCGTTTTCGACGACACGTCGTCATAGCACGCTGCGACATCAACGACTCGCGAACTTCATGCTACACGGTGCACAAAGTGGCACTTTGCCAAGCTACTTTTGATGGATTCCCAACGTTTGTACGTGCATAATGGAATGAAGCAAAAATGAAGCGGCGAAAGATGGCTGGCTTGTCAAGACATTGCCGAAAGCAAAAGCAAAAGCAAAAGCAAGCATCCTGGGTGCCCCACAAAAGATTTTCCATCATAAGACAATATGGCACGATCGCACTGGCGTGGTGGCATGTAAGCGAGCCATCTACTATTTCTTTGGCTTGAACTGAATTAATATTGGCTATGTGCACCTTTTCAGGAGTGCTGAAGCTGAGGAGATACAACTTGGTAGGCTGATTGCACACTTTGACATATTGATGCTCATTCTTACTGGTAGAGCATTTCCAATTGTCTTGATATATGCTGCTTCACATACGCAGACAATCTCCTGACATCCTCGCACGCTTTTTAGATACTAGCTTTCAAACAAGCAAGAGAGGTTTTTGTTTGATCCTCACGTTCATGTGTGAACCTTGACTCCAACTTTGATTTATTCATTCATTCAAATCAACAATGTTCCCGGAAGAGTCAAAAGGTGATTTTATTTTGATCTTCTATGCTCTTAGAATGTTGCCGCAGCAAAATGGATTCTCAAGCGGCCAAGCAGCCAGCCAGCCAGCCAGTCAGCCACAGACCGAGCGAGCGAGCGAGCGAGCGAGCGAGCGAGCGACCAACCGTTGGTTATATGGAAGAGCAGAGATAAAGGCTTTGACTAGTCTTGCATCATCTGTGAATAATTTGCTCAAACAAAGCAACATTTGCAGTGAAAGTAAAGAATGCAATCACTTGACAAACTGATTTCTTCCCTTCTCGCTTCACTTGAGCCGAGCAGACAGAAATGTGAGCCAGCCAGCCAGCCAGCCAGCCAGCCAGCCAGCCAGCCAGCCAGCCAGCCAGCCAGCCAGCCAGCCAGCCAGCCAGCCAGCCAGCCAGCCAGCCAGCCAGCCAGCCAGCCAGCCAGCCAGCCAGCCAGCCAGCCAGCCAGCCAGCCAGCCAGCCAGCCAGCCAGCCAGCCAGCCAGCCAGCCAGCCAGCCAGCCAGCCAGCCAGCCAGCCAGCCAGCCAGCCAGCCAGCCAGCCAGCCAGCCAGCCAGCCAGCCAGCCAGCCAGCCAGCCAGCCAGCCAGCCAGCCAGCCAGCCAGCCAGCCAGCCAGCCAGCCAGCCAGCCAGCCAGCCAGCCAGCCAGCCAGCCAGCCAGCCAGCCAGCCAGCCAGCCAGCCAGCCAGCCAGCCAGCCAGCCAGCCCGTGCTGCAATTCACCAGCTCGCAGCCTCTGTGGCTGTCTGTCTGGGCCAGGACCCGGGCCCGTTCATGCTTGGCCGAGTGCCAAGAGGCTACCTACGAGGCGACAAGCTCCACGGCTGGGTCGCTCACAAGACTCCGGGTCTCCTTCTCATTGCCCAGAGGCTGGCTCGGGCTCGGGCTCGGGCTGAGCACCTGTTGCAGTATCCACTCAAGTATGTTGATACTAAATATGCTTCACAAAATGAAGGTTTTGCAATGTTTTTGCATCCACTGCTTTTTGTGTGAGCTGTCACTCCCTCCCCAGAGACAGAGCGACTAAAGAAAACGATCAAAATACGTAGCAACACAGAGCTCATTTGAATCACGACCACGATTCAATGTCGTTCAAATCGCACCCCCACACAGATGAAATTGATCACGGTCACTTGCCATTACAACATTTGAACAGCAACAACAGAAGCAGCAGTCAGCAGAATAAATACCAAGCATTGTAATTGAACGGACAATGGAGAAATGAAGGCATTTGGGAGGCATAAGCACGACGGACGGATGGACGGACGGACGGACGGACGGACGGCCGTACATTGGCTGGCGCTGTTCATTTCTCGCTATCTGGAGGCAGTAAAAGCAATCGAGTTAACACATGCAGCATATTAAATGTCTGCTGGAGGCGTGCAAACAGTTATTCTTTCACTACTGATTAAAGATGCAATAATCAAAATGATTATAGAGCTCTGGATTAGCTCCTGGCGGTGGGTCGGGAGCCGCATCTGACGCCATCCAGCGATGGCCGCCAAGGCGTCACGCGACTTACGTATTTGGCCAGCCGATGAGCACGTCACCGTCGAGTGTGCGACCAGCAAGACTGTCGCAGTGCAAATCATTGATGCGTATCAATTTGGTGCCGAAGGAGGAGGGATGCCGTTTGTGTACGAATATGATGCGCGCGGCTGCCAAATCAAATGAAAGACAAAGGGCACTTCCACAGCTCCTTGGTTTGAAAAAGTGCCTTCTTTTCCAAACTATGCACACAAAACAAACAATTACATTCATGACTGCCTTTATTTTGCGCCATGATTGAGCAGTGCGAGCGGGCGGGGGGGCGGGCGGGCGGGCGGGCAAGCAGATTAATTAGCTAGCGTCTGGAAAGCTACGGCAATTCTCCCAGCATTGTCACATTGATGGATAGATAGCTGATTAAAGTCATTGATGAGTACAGCGGATCAAAATGGTCCAAAACAGGCAAAAGTGACAAAGAAAAGCTACAAAGGACGACAAGACAAGACAGAAAAGGCAAGAAAAGAAAGAAAAAGAAAAGCAAATAATTGGCTTGAAGGCTGAAAGTGTATTCCAGCCATGCCATGCCATGCCATGCCTGGGCTGGGCTGGGCTGGGCTGGGCTTGTGTGTCCTTTGATGAGCTGAGCTTTCTCATTAGGCAGTCTCTGGAAATATCAGAGAATTAATTCAAATGAGAGGATAGGAAAAAGTGGGCTGCCAACCACGGGGCAAGCGGCATAATCATTGTTGTGATCAGAGCGCTATTGTCTGGCTGGCTGGCTGGCTGGCTGTGACTCTCCCCCTCTCCCCCCCCATGTTTATCAGGATTCCGCCGGCCGGCTGGTCGACCAGCGCCCCGCCCAGAGCTTGTTTGATAGAGCGTTCGCTTCCTTCCCAGTGCTGCCAGGAGCTTCAAAGTCTTCATTTACTCGCCAGAGTGCGGACACACGCACTGGCATTATCGCTCAAACAGCTCTCACTAGGCTCCGTTTTATCAGCTAGTTTCCAGATTTAGATGAGAAAGATTCTCAGTGCGTTCATATCTTTCCCTTTTCTCACACATGCAGAGCAGAGCAGAGCAGAGCAGAGCGGAGTAGAGCGGAGTAGAGTAGAGTAGAGTAGAGTAGAGCAGAGCGGAGCGGAGCGGAGCAGAGCAGGCTTGTCGGTGTTCCACAGAGAAAAATATCCTCAAATTCATCTTCCCCATTGTCATCGTACATACTTGAGATGACAGCTTCATCCTTATTGGATTAGATTGCCTTTAGGAGTACGGAGCAGCGAGCGAGGAAGACAACGCGCAAGGCCGGTGTTTGTGCCGGATAAAGCGAGGCCGTCTTATCTCAATAGAACACGGGGACCTGCGCAAGAGTTGACATCATGTCCTCGTTGTCTGGGCGGGGGGGGGGCACACGACATCCCTTGCTTGTCCTCCACGTCCCACTGGGAATATGGACCGGGGAGAGCTGGACTGTAAAGCAAGGAGTCCGAGATAGCGCGTGATGAATGAGGTGTTATAGATTGCACAGCCGCTGTTATCTTTGGGGGCACTTGCTCACACATATTCTTATCACGCAATCACAAATACTAGTATGTACAGTCGTCACCTTTGAAGGCAGGTCCGAACATGGCCAAAAAACAATTGGTACTCACGCTGGTGTTGATTGTTGCAGAATGGCTGGAGGCTATATTGGCAGCCATGGCAAAGGGTTGTCAAAGGTTTGCATGCCATGCCATACGGATGGACGGATCAATTGGCACATTCTGCCTTATATAGCGAGCGCTTCATGTCTTAAATCTAGAAAAGGGCGGCTCTTGGTCAAATGGAAGCCATCACTATGGACTCCAACCCATCCATCCATCCATGCATCCATCCATCCATCCATCCATCCATCCATCCATCCATCCGTGCCGTGCCGCGCAATAAATACATGCAAGCATGCACTAGTGCCAACGAGATCAATCTCCTCACTTGCAAACAAAGTGTCGGTTCTGCTGGAGCAATCCCTTCCTAGAGTTGAATGATATGGATTACGGCCTTCCAAAAGTCCTCCCTGAATACTTGACTCACTTTGTCCCAAAGCAATTATCTTACCATTAAATGATAACATTCAGCAAAAGGAGTACAATGACATTGAGCAACTAACTCGGTGTCAGCGGGACACGGCGTTTAGCAAACGACGTGCAAAATCAGATGGCCATTTTGCCGACGCAAAGTCGCCGTGCTCTCTCTCCAAAGCCAGCAAAGTCGGCGGCCGGCCGGCCGGCTGGCTGGCCGGCTCGAGCCGAGCAAGTAGAATTGCTCACGCTGGGGCAGATAGGGAGGGAGGGAGGGAGGGAGGGAGCAGCTGTGGGGAATTGTTTTGCCAGGCTCATCCTGGCCCTTTACAGATAAGCGGGAGTAAATCTCCCTTGATGTCCTCAGAGAGGAGGAGAGAAGATGGAGACAGACGAGAGCAAACATCAGGCAGACCTCGGCCAAATGATTCAAGCTTCAAATGACTTTGGAATCAACAAAAGGGAACCCAAGCATTGCTATTCTGCTATTGCTTACAATGTCACAGCACCTCTGATGACATTGGGGGAGGCAAAGAATGTGGCCAAATGTGGAACTCTTTACCTGACCCAATAAATACAAACAAGCATGCACTAGACTAGAGGAAGAAACAGGCCCATATTGTTCCGAAATCAAAACGGACCTTCTCACCGAAACCACTCTGGTAAAGGCTTGAGAGGAAACCAGAAACAGACTAACTCAAAGCACCCGCCGTCCGTACCTTCGTTGGCAGCCAAATACAATCATCAATCCATTGGCCTAATATTTGCATTGATGTAGTGCGTACGTATAGCCTTCTATTCTTTTTGGCAATTTCATGAAGACTTCCACCAGCTGTGCAAAGTTCGTACGGAATGCAAAGTGATGACTGGATGGATAGATACTTAATCCCATTGGAGAACTTCAGTCCATCTATTCATAGAATCTTAGATCAATGCTGGTGTAGTGCTGGAAAGCCAGACGAGGCTTGGACATTTTTTGTCTCTCCCCACCAGCGCATGTCACTCGGGTCAACGTTTCAGACTTGTAAGCACTTGTGGGATTAGAGGGTCAAATGCACAATGTCACTCACTCACTGCCTCACTCACTCACTGCCTCACTCACTCACTGCCTCCCTCACTCACTCACTGCCTCCCTCACTCACTCACTGCCTCACTCACTCACTGCCTCACTCACTCACTGCCTCACTCACGTCTCATTTTTATTGTATCGCATGTCTTGATTTCAAGTCAAGCAGCTGGTCTGGTCCAAGACGGCAAATATACTAATAAATGAGCCCAAGATGGAGTGAATTGTGAAGGCACACTGAAAAGATGAGAAGGTGGAAAACACCACATGAGGTGCAAGTGAATCTAATTACAATAAATAAATGAAGCGTGATTAGATTAAGTCTAATTCCTAATGCTTACTCTGCTAGCAAATTAGCATACATTAACTTGCCAAGCAACGCTTCAGCTATTTTTCCAAGTCCGCTCACATCGTACAATCTCAAACGGAATGAGTATTTTTTTTCTTTTTGTTTTCTCCCAGCCAGCCAGCAGAGGAAAAACAAGGATTCACATTGACGTTTGCAGTAGGCAGTCAGCAACTTGCCCACGCTGTACAGCGCAATACATTCACTTTGCAAATGGGTGTGTAGTGAGGCTGTGGGGGGGGGGCACCCTACGTAGTGAGCCGGGGGGGGGGCACAAAAGCCAGCGGATGCCAAACATCCAGGCAAAGAAATGCTTCTCTTGGAAAGGGCCACGTCCCAAAGACCCCAATCCATACAAATTTGTAAAAGAAAGCATCCCGACCCCGTCAACGTCTGTGACTAGTGCTAGAGGCTTCTGCGGACATTTTCGTTGGAATGATGGAACGATTCCATATCTGTAGCGCCGACCCGACTTTTCCCATTCTTTTCTTAAAGGCCGAAAGGTTGCATTCCAAAGACGTCCCTTTTGCGATCTGCTTTTCCCCCTCCAAAAATCAAACAAGTGGATGAAGGGAACAGACTCCAAACATTTGATTTTCTAGCACGCTCCACTTCCATCATATAGTACTGAGTTGCAAGATACTAAATGGCTTCGCCTTTGTGGAAGGTCTCCTCTAATGAAATTACCGTCTTGCGCTTTACAAGAGAACTTAAAGAAGGGGCAAAAGAAAAGCTTGAGCGTTTGAAGACAGCGTTTGACGAGCCTGGTTAAAAAGCGGCCAATCAGTTAACCTGATTGCAGCGAGTGGCCTTTTGCAACATCTTAAGTTGAGCGTGCGTGCGTGCGTGGATGGATGGATGGATGGATGGATGGATGGATAATTGAAATTGTGTTGCAATTGGCACCATAATCAGCCATCGCTTGGCCTCACACCAGAGGCGCTTTGAAAGGTGCCATTTGATGAACCTTTGATTGCTTCATCAATGAGCGCTCCGTCCGTATTGACGATTGCAGCTCTTTATTTAGTCCTCAGCCTTCTCCTTTGCCGCTCCTAATTAAGCAATCAGCCAGACCGACCAGGGAGGGATCCATTCACCATGGCGGCGGCGGCGGCGTCACGTCAACGTTGCCCGTGCTCGCCGCTACGGGGTCTTTTCGTTTCTTTTCGCGCGCTTCCTTTTTACTCTGAATTGCTCTCGAGATATCGTTTTGGTTGAACGGGTCAGGCGCGGTGAGCCACGCAACTCTTGGTCTCAACGTGGCTCGTTCAAATGGTCCGTGAAAGCGTTTACGGCCCAGCGACGTACGTATGTTTCAAAGCAAACGACAAGACAAAGAAGCTGCGGCGGAGTGACACAAGCAGCTTGAATCCAAGAGTAAGTAGGTGACCTGTTCCATTTCTTCCTTGGCTTTCCTCATTTGAAATACTCCGTACGTACGCAAGCAAGTCAGCCCAGCGCACTTCTTCTGTATTGAACTTGCATGCGGAAGAGAAGGACGCACATAAAGTGAGTCCCAACATAAATTCAAGGGTGTCTCTGACTTCAAAAAGTTTTCACGAGCCTGCTATACTACTTGTGTGAAATCACTCTTGGTATCAGAAAAGAGAGCTGGAGGTGTTAATTTCATGGGTTAGGTCTTAAATTGAGCTCTGCAATTCTTCTTTTTTTTTTTTTTTTTCCCTTCTCCCCACAGAGTAGATTAGAGAGAGGAAGGCTCCCTCGGTGTCCTCGGGTAAGGCCGGACCCCTTGGACTCCGTCCTCCGCTTGACCCGGGTCACCCACCCCCGTGGCTGTGCGCAAGTCAGCAGCGACACCAAGATTGGTGGCAACGGGAGCGCTTTCTTACACGTCCCCGTTGGCCTTCAATGACGACATGTCAAACGAACGTGGCGTATTTGGGGATGCCGTACGAGCGCGATCTCTCGGCGAGTCGGAGATTAGGAGCATTATCTTTATCCTGAGGTGCAAATATGCGAGCTGGGCTTTAAGTGTGCGTGTGCGCGTGCGCGTTGTTGGCTGCCGTCAGAAGAATCACAGCAAAGGACTTCTCTTTAATGCAGACGTCTGATATTGTCCAGCGACTGGAGGCCCCATTTTTTTCAGACTATCCAGACGGAGGTTTGCTTTGCCCTTCCTTCCAATCACCAAAGGTATCCCAAGAGGCCATCAGCGGCCTTATTTTGCTACATTTCCTGGTACAAGGCAGAAAAAGAGCAGATTCCTTGGCTAAAATTTGAAGCATGTTCATACACTGACACTTTGCTTTTCAAACTCAAGATTGGTCTTTCCCAAACGTGTCAAAATGTACTAATTCCTAATTCTATTTTCTCATTCAAAGCTCATTTCAGAGAGGTAGTGAGCAGCATTGGGCCTACATTGATTGGAATTGAGTCAGAAAGCAGCCAGCCATCCATCCGGCCGTCCGGCCGTCCGGCCATCCGGCCATCCACCCATCCAGCCAGCCAGCCAGCCAAGTGGCCTTTTAAAGAATAATGGCATGGTTTGTTTTGTGTCCATTAAGAAGCAATGCTATTTTATTAATTCCTCAACTGGGTTTCCTGCATCTTCCTAATTAATTCCATTTTGGTTTTCAGACTCAGGAAGCTCGTGCAGATTAATGACGCGGAACCAAAATGTTGTCAAGATGCTGATGTGTTTCATCTACATGGGGTGAAATTTCGATCATTAGATACAAAAGGCCTGCCTGATGACTCCAACTTTCCCTTTAATTGGACGCCGCTTCCAGTGTTCTTTATTTCCTCTGTGTAACCCATTAAGCTACAAAGTCATCAAATAAATGCGGCGCTCCGACATGAATTGAACCACCTATGGACTTTTGAAGACGTGTTCTCTTTATGCGCTCGGCGTAAGCGGGCATGAAAAAAAGAAAGCGTACAATTACAATTTGCCTACGTCCAACATCCTTTTGAAAGAAATGCGCGTACGTATATGCATAGAATGATTGTTTGTTAAAGCGGTAGACGCGCCGAGCTGTTTCTCATGACCGATGAAATGAATATAATCTGGGAACATGGACTGGGTCAAAGAATGATCACGCTTTAGCTTTTGACTTGCAAGCTTGTAATATTCGTACTGAAAAGCTTAAGCCTGTGCAGCAAGCTTAAGCGTGGCTGTAATTACGCCCGGCTTTATTGGAAGCCCTTTTGTCTGTGTTATTCTGTGTACACGTTTCAATCTTCGATCCACTTCCAACAGATTCCTCCCTCCTGCCTGCCTGGGTGCAAGTGCTGAGGCCCCCCCCCCCCCTTGCCGCCCGGAGTTGCATTTTAACACCATTGTTGTTCAATCCGTCTAAACAACGACTAAGCCGATTTGTATACAATGTAATTCCAAATGACAATTTGGACTATTCATCCCCTCTTCACAAGCTGTGACGGGGAATTTGCAAACATTTCTGGATGACATGATCAGTTTGCTTTGTTTTTTTTTTTTTTTTGGACCCCAAAAATGATTTGATCATTGATTGACCTGCGCTGCTGTGAGTGAAATCACATCAGAGGGATTGAAGGAAGCTATTAAAAGCAAATCCACTCATGTTTGCCAAAGGATGAGCTCAAAGTTGAATTGAAGTTTGGGGCTTAGCACTTTCATTTAGTTAGCGATGGGATTTTCGGATTCACCTAAATTCATACCGACGCGGAGGAGATTGGAATAGTCAACCGTTTCCTGACAAGCGAGTTGAGGATTTTGAGGAAAATGCGCGGGGCATCACGCAAGTCAAATTCCTTGTTTGGCACGCTCAAACATGGCGAATAAAAAACTCTTGAATCTTTGAAGAGGCCCGATTGTCATTGAATGCGCTCGATGGACGTCGTACGTACGTAGTTGCTGTACGCTAGGCGTGGATTGAACAATGCTGCCTGCCGCAAAGGAATTGCTTCGAGAAATGCATAGCGTTGCATTTTTGGTCGAATCTTGCCGCCGCGTTAGCTTGAAACGCAATTAACAGGATGTTGATAAGCGTGGCCATTTATCCTGATTTGTATCCCGGTGTCAAGCGTGACTGATGACGGAAATCACGGGCAAATTGTTTTTGAATTTAGGCCACTTTTCTGCTGCAGCGCTCGCTCCATGAAGGGCACGGGGAGTTGCCGTGTAATTCAGCGCAGTGATGTCAGACTTGTAATGTAATTACATAGCCATCTGTCTCTCATCGTATGACAAGCGCAAAATGTCCAATTATGCTTTCGTTTAAATTGTAATTAGTTCGGCCCAATTTGCCTCCCTCCCTCCCTCCAGCGTGCGCCTAATGAAAGAACGATGCACATTTCCTGGCTAAAAACCTGGCAAATGCTGCGCAGCTACTTACTATAGGTGTCGCCTCTTTGCATTTTGCCAAGCAGCAGCATCCACTTTGTTTCAGGTATTCCATTGAGAGGAATCCATTCGGTCTAAAACAACTGGCAGAGTTGGCTGATTCTTTTTTCTTTTATGATTAGGACTGTGGAGAGCAGTGAAAGAATTTGATTGCAGGTCTCATTTGTGATCAATGATGCGCGATTGCATCTTCTTGATTTGCGCCACTTCTACGTTTGAAGACACTTGTCATTCTTGCTTCGCTTCACTTCTCATTCCGGTGGGCTGAAAGCAAGCAGTAGTGGCCGTTTGTTTGTGCGGGCAGCCTTCTGCACAGCAAACAGGCAGGATGCGTCTAAATCGACACACTAGCGACAAGTCCGGTTTGAAACGTGGACTTGGTGGATGTATGTGAAGCTAGGTGGAGCTCCTCATTGAGCTCAGTTCCAAAGGGGAGCGTTTGGTCAAAGCCTTTTGGTGCACCAAAATGTGTGATGAGGAGGAGGAGGAGGAGGAGGATGCTGCTGATGATGATGATTTATCAAGTCTGCGGGCAGCAGCAGCTGCAGTTGCACCTTGCCACAAGTCAAGGCACGCCACTCTGCCGTAGTTATTCATTATGTGCTTGACTGGCATGCGAGGGAGGGAGGGAGGGGAGGGAGGGAGGGAGGGAGGGGAGGGAGGGAGGGATGATTGAAAGGGATCAAAGCCCAACCAGCATCAATAACAATCATTCTGCTGGAACTGAATCAACATCACAAACAGAACTGTTTGGGTAGTAACAGGCAAGGCCAATTCAAATGTCTCATCATTTCCTTGTGGCAAGGTGGAACCATTTGGTGTATCATTAGACTAGGAAAGGAAAAAGCAAGGCCCACCCTTAAGAAGCACCACACTTGCATCCGTTCGCTTACAGAGCTTTGGAAAATATTATTTGGAGAAAACAAATCAAATGGCATCGGCAAGCTTTTGGTTTGCCGACTTGGGAAACCATCAGGATAAAACGATGAGCCGAGATAGGTGCTCGACTTGGAGGATCGAGGGAGGCTGCTGCATTCATTGTCGTGTCCAATGTGAATATGAAGAGCCCCACTTGCGAGAAATGATCCCACAGCCTATTATGTATGGAGTTAAAGTCGGTGTCAGTTAGACTTGACTTTCCGTCTGACATTAATTACAGGTGACAGGCCCAAGAATAAAAGGCCACACCATTCGAATGACGACTCTGGCGGAAATTCTTCATGCTTTCACTTTGCTCTGCTGTGACAGAAGCCATTACGCAGACTCGGAGCTGGTCACAACTACAATATTGACTGCGGCGGGCGGGCGGGCGGGCGGGCATGCGGGGCGGGGCAGGGCGGGGCAGGGTGGGGTGGGACGGGGCGGGGCGGGGTGGGACGGGGGCAGGCAGGCCACTCAATGTGGGTCAAAATCCAAGCAGCATTAAAAATACAATTCCAATGGGCAAAATCTCATCAGAATGGGAATCCTGGATTCATTACTCTGTCACAAGCAGTTTTGCTCCTCTTTATGACAAGCAGATTTCATCCATCTCAATCTTAGTGACCATTCCAATGAAATTCTAATCACAAGCTTTCTTTCCAGGTTGCACAACAGTTGCAAAAGCCTATTTTTTTTTGTTTTTTTCCCCCTCAACGAGTGAACGATATAATCCAAACGTACAACAATATAATACAACATTGACAAAAAGTATCT